>NC_090649.1:216632321-216687321 GCF_040937935.1 Hyperolius riggenbachi | reverse complement strand
GGTGGGCAAGAGATTATATTACCTATCTATTTTAATTAACATAACTAAGGTAACTTAATGACCATTTGTTTGTTTAGGCTGAAGTTCCCCTTTAAACAGAAAAAGGTGGGGCAAAAGTCAGTTTACCAGAGATGAAGGTAGAAATTTGGTACATTTCATGCATTTAACTTAGGAGTCTAGATGCCATCAACTACAGCTTTTCCTATGCACCATTTAGTTGTGTTTTATCTCTCTTTTTCAGCAAAGAGTGATAATCTATTACATTTTATTTATATTTGTGAAATGTTAAAAGGACACTGTGCAATTTCACATGACATGATTGCCAATGTTAGAGGCCGCCTCTGGCTGCTTGCTTTAGAAAGACCGTAATAAATGGTACCATTGTGTGCATTTTCAACACTAATGGTAGTCTACGGCGTGTTCTCCTGTTCATTTCTTTTTAAATTTTCCTTCCGACAAGTGGAAAGTACAAAGAAGCCTGCCACAGCAAGCCCAGCCCATTCAGACATAATGCAGGGGCATACTGAGCTGAAATCATGGAATTTTATAAAGCCAAAAATACTGCTCTGCCATGCAGTACAGCTGCACAGATATGTGAATCAGTTAAGTCAGAGATTGAATGAACCTCTTTTTCATCTCTATTTCTGAAACGCATAAGGACTACCTTCAACTGCACAGTTCCCATTATAAACAAACTGTTTCTAAAAATATATATACATTTATATGCGCTGTGAAGTGTATAGTTATATATGCCCTGTGAAGGTCTGAAGCTCACTTATGTATTCCTTCAAATGATTTTCACCTTGTATAGTTACTGGGATCATGTTTGCCAGGGAAGATCTCACTATTTCAGCAGAGCTCATTGGAAGAAGAGGTGATTGTGTGGACTTACTATAGCTAAAGGCTATTGATGAACACCCCTTTTATTTTGAATGCACAAAAACTTCAAAGAGCAAATATGAGGTGACACACTGGTTCATGATCTTCAGAACTGCAGGGTATGAGGGATTTGTTACATGGCAGTATGTACAGTCATTTAGCAGAGCAATAGTGTATGTGCATTACTGTTCTATTTATTTTGGCAAGTAACCAAGTTTTGATATATGGGTTTGATGATCATGATCCCAAGAGGGATTGCCCCAGCTACAAGCAGTCCATACCATTTACCATAGTAAAAACAAGGACTTATAAAGGGTAAAGCAGGGACTTTCATCCCCTATCCTGGTACAGGTGGGTCTTTTTACATTTGGCTCCAGATCCTCTTGCCTGTCATCTTAACTGTAATCTTTCATAAAATGGTCTCTAAGGGACATAATTATTAAAACCAATTAACCCGTAAAGAGAACCTGAACTGAAAATAAAAACTCAAAATAACCATACACAGGTCATACTTACCTCCTGTTTAGTCTACTACTCAATCTCTTTCTCCTTTCCTGCGTCCCATTTGTCCACTGTGATCAATGGATTTCTCCGTCCTCCATTTTAAAAATAGCCATTATCCATAACAGCTTGCTGGTCAGCACACTGTTAGACTGCAATATCGCCCACTTGAGCCATAGAGAAACATGGACATTACCTTACACATTCAGTTGTAACTGACAGCTGCTGAAATATAACTGACAGCAACTGATATGTATTAGTACTGACAAAATATTGTCAGAACTGGAAGGGATCACTGTAAGAAGAAAATGGTGAGCATCTGAGAGGAACCGACGGCGAGGTAAGCATGTAATATTCATTTGCAGCTACGTCATGTGTTTATTTAAAAAAAAAATTACTCACTTCAGGTTCCCTTTACCCACTTAACCCCCCGCGGTACGAATTTCTCCGTCCCTTTTTTCCCCCCTAAAAAACCAGGGGCGGAGAAATCCGTACCTTCCGCGCTGCCGCCGCTGTCCGTGCTCCCGCCGCTCGTGCGTGCGCAGCCGCCGCTCGTGCATGCCCCCGCCCGCTTGCCCGGAGATCAATGAACGGGAAAATCCATTCCCGTTCGTTGATCTAATCCCCCGCAATGATCCGCTGCTTCTATTAGAAACAGCGCAATCATTGTGTTCTTCTCAGCCTCCTACTGCTTCCTGTAAGCGTCCTGTAAGCGACACACTGCAGATTTATTGCAGGATTTGTATCAGCTGTAACAGAGAAATGTTTTTCTTTAAACGTTAGTATGCGGTTGCTTATCTTTTAGAGCAGAGAGGAAGGTTTGAGTTCAGGTCTGCTTTAAAACAATTGCTATTCACTAGCGGTCCCTTGTGATATGGTAGTGCAGGTCCTCCATGTGAGAAAACCCATTATTGACATAGACATTAAGAACCGTAAACACTGTATTGTCAGCAGAAAGAATCAATATTGAACACTTCATTTCCTGCTCTAATAGGAGGGCAATTGGCCAATGACTATACACCAACCCTTCCTCCTCATTTGTAAAACATGGTTTCCCACTTTGCTACACTGCAAGCTAACACAGTACAATATTTGCCTGCTGCCTTTTGAGAATTCATGGTTCTGGCTCTCTGCATTTCATCCAAACCAGCTTATGCCTTTCATTTATCTCTGACTGCTGTTTTCTATTATTCCCAACTGTTGATGTACGGTTATCTCTGTATGTATGACACACATTCTGATGCTGGTTGTATCCATAGAGTTCTCCAGACAATTCACATGTTGAGCAAAGATATTTTTGGATTCATTAATCACTTTTGTTTCCAGATACACTTAAGATAAACTTATTTTGCACTTGAAATGTACATTAGGTTTACAGTTTTTACTGCTAGTGATCTTTTGAGTAGTCTCATTTAATGAAACCGTAGCACTGGATGACTCCAGCGTATCCACTTGCCCCTTTACCTTTTTTTTTCTGTGTTTATCATTATGATACAACCTTCAAAAAAGCTCCAAACTCCATAAAAAAAAACACATGTGTTAAATCACTTTAAAGTACACCTACAAATACCTCTAATCCAGTATACTTGGCTGAATGCCGTCTCCACAACCAAAGATCGGGAAAGAAAAGAGGCCTGATTGAGGCTTATTCTGCCCTAGTGACTTGACATCTAAGACCCATTGTCTTTAGTGTGCATTGCCTGTTAGACCTGGATATACATCCTTGGGCAATAAGTAGTTTAGGCAGTCCACCAGGATCTCAGCAATATCTTGATGTCAGCATTTATACTAGAAATCAGTCTGTAACTGGTCATTAAATTTAGATCATGATCAGTAGTAGGGTTTATTACATCAGATTATTGGAGCACCTCATAAGGGAAACCCTCCCTTTATGCATTTTATTGGACAACTTGACTAACTTTGGTAATACATTTTAGATTAACTTTAAAGCACATCTGAAATGAGAGGAATATGGAGGCTGACATATTCCTTTCAAACAATGCATGTTGCCATGCATCCTGCTGATCCTCTGTCTCTATTACTTTTAACCATAGTCTAAGAACAGGGTTGCAGATCAGGTGCTCTGACTGACGTCTTGCTGGATTTAGCCACATGCTTGTTTCAAGTGTGTGATTCATACACTACTGATTAGAAAGATCAGCAGGACTGCCATCTCCTCTCACGGCCCCCTTGTTCTAACGCTGTCACCCCCGGTAGCAGACCATATTCCACTGATCAGTCCAATACTGCTCTCTGCTGCCACAGGAGGCTTCAGAAGTCTTCAGGATCCAGAGTGCTCTGAAAAATAGGCCGCTCCATACTGCACATGTGCTCTCTCGTGCGCTCGCCCATGCACAGTGCTGGGGCACTCAAGCTCCATGAAGACTTCTGAAGCCTCCCACAGTGGGTGGTCCAAATGGAGTGACATCGCTGCAACAAAGGGACTGTGAGAGAAGCGGAAAGGCTGTATAGGATCCAGAGCCTTCCCTCTCCTTAGTTAAGTATCTATTTTTGCTGGTTTTTTTTAGGTTCTCATTGACTTTGGGGCTGGTTCACATGGGCGTTTTTGCTGCGTTTAATGTGGTGTTTGAGATGCAGCGTTTTTTGGGATCTACCACCGTCCCATTCAAATGAATGGGAGCGTTTAGAGCTGGCTTTTGCAGGCTTCCATGAAAGCCTGGAGGTAGATCCCGGAGTTGCGTCTCGTCTTGAAAGTAACATGTTGTTTTCAGGGGCGGTAAACGCTGGGAAACAATTGCAGAGACCCGAACTGCTAGCCTTGAAGGCTTCCCAAAAGCCCTCAAAAGCTAGCGTCTAGCAAATCAAAAGCTAGCTTCTAGAAGCCTGTGTGTACCAGCCCTAAATTGAAACTCCACTTTCATTGAAGATTGCTACTAATAAATATCAGAGATGTGCATTTTTTTTGTAATTGAATGTAATTACGAACTTTGTTAATACTTTTCAATGTGCAACCATCTATGAATATCCAGATCTGACTGAAGCTGAAATAATACTTCTTTGCAAGCTTGGAATACGTACTCTCTTCCTGGATCAGCCTAGAAACGTTCTGTGTTTCTGCATAGGCAATTAGAAAAGGACTAACTCAGTGACTGGCAGTAGAGGCTCTCTTTTATCAGCTGTGTGGAATAACTGTGTTTTACATGCACATGTTATGCTTGCTTAGTAAGCAAGCTGAAATGAAGGGGTTGTTTTTTTTTCCTCAGCAAAAGTAGTTTCTCTTTAAATGTCTTATAATATTAAATTGTATACGTCTCTATTTCAAGAGCTTTAAAAAAATGCAGTTCTTTAATCACTTTATGTACCTCCTCATCAGTCACCATCATTCAATTATGGAATAGGAATATCTGTGAGCTGTAACTGAGTTTATATCTGTGACTGAACAAGTGTACAATTTTTGATAGTAGCACTAATAGCAGTAGGGTCAAGGGTTAATTGTCCCAAGCTATCAGCCATTGGGTGGAATCTGTTTTGGGCTAATTTTTGATTTAACATGTGCGCCAAAAGAGCATCTGGTTTGTTGACCTTCTTGTAATATTTTTGAATAGTAAACCTGGGGGCTTTCTCTGTCCTTTCAGACAGAATTATTTTCAAATGTGATTTTGCTTTGTTTAGAGAAGCTACAGTTTTTGTGTGTTTGGAAAAGCTGTGTTAAGACTCCAGTTGTTGAACAAGATTTTAAGTTCTAACTAGCTGTGCATTAGTTGTTTTGCATTTAGCCATAGCTAATTTAATCAGTTTTTTATAACTATCACTGCTTTATGCAAAATATATATTTTCTGTACTGAGGAATCTCCCCGTTAACTGGTCCAGATTCTTTTGAATTCCTGTCTAAATATAAGGGACAGAATTTAAAGGACAACTGTAGTAAGAACAACATGGCTGCCATATTTTTTTTTGACTCAACAAGTCAAGTTTATTGTCAATAGAAAAAAAGGGGTTTGCAAGATCAGACATAATATCGGCGTAGACAATTTCAGAATATACAGTATTGATCTTGAAACATTATATATGACAGTGATGGCTAACCTTGGCACTCCAGCTGTGCTGGAACTACAAGTCCCATGAGGCATTGGAATACTCTGACAGCTCTAAGCATAACTCGGGGAGGCAGAGGCATGATGGGATTTGTAGTTTTGTCACAGTTGGAATGCCAAGGCTAGCCATCACTGATATATGATATCACATTGGAGGAGAGAAAAAAACAATGTTACAATATATAATAGTACAAAAATAATAGCTATTGGCACACACAGAGGATGTATCTGGTAACATTGGACTTTACTAACTACACATACAGTTCACAGAACTTGACTTGCTGAACGAAGAGCATAACAGAGCAGTGCATTCTCATGTGCACCTCTAAAAGGTAGTTCATCTTCTAAATCGGGGGGAAACCAAAAACTCTAGCCATCTTACCCATATCACTTCAGTAATCAGTTGTTTACCTCAGTTGTGTGTGAACAGATTCTAACCATGATGACCATACTCTATGGCTGCCATATTTATTTCCTTGTAACCTCTTGCCGACTGCTCCATGCCAATTGGCATGAGCAGTGTGGCAGCCCCAGGACCGCTCCACGCCGATTGGCATGAACGGCTGGGAATGGGCTTTTCAGGAGAGCATGCGCACTGATGCTCCGCAGTCTGAAGCAATCTGTAAGATCTCCCTCCCCATTTGTTGCGGCTGTTTTATGTGATCTGGCCCATCTGCTGAGCTGGTGGGGCGGTTTGTTCATGTAACAGCTATTTGTGGCTGTTGGGCCTATGGCAGCACATTTGTTGTGGATTACCGACACTGTAAGTGTCAGTTTGGTTAAGAGTGTGACCTTATACCTTTGGTTTAGTTCTTTAAATAAAACCTGAACTGAAAATTAAAAGTCAAAATAAGCATACACAAGTCATACTTACCTTCCATGTATTCTACTCCTTAGTGTCTTTCTCCTGTCCCGCGTCCTATTTGTTCACTGTGATCAAGGGAATTTTCCGACCTCCATTTTGAAAATGGCCGTTACCCCATAACAGCTTCCTGGCCAGCACACAGTTAAGCTGTAACATCGCCCACTTGAGCCATAGGGAAACATGGACATTACTTGGTACATTAGTTTTCCTCTCAGCTATAATTGACAGCAACTGATATTTTACTGACAGCAACTGATATATTTCAGATCTGACAAAATGTTGTCAGAACTGGAAGGGATCATTGTCAGAAGAAAATGGTGAGCTTCTGAGAGGAACTGATGGCAAGATAACTAGGTAATGTTCATTTGAAGTTACCTCATGTGTTTATTTTAAATATTTTTACTCAGTACAGGTTCTCTTTAAGTTAATCAATAAGCCACAGCCAGTTTACGCCGCTTAAAGAGAAACTGTGACCAAAAATTGAACTTCATCCCAATCAGTAGCTGATACGCCTTTTTACATGAGAAATCTATTACTTTTCACAAACGGATCATCAGGGGGCTCTGTATGGCTGATATTGTAGTGAAACCCCTCCCACAAGAAACTCTGAGGACCATGTTACTCCTGGCAGTTTCCTGTCTGTGAATCTTGTTGCATTGTGGGAAATAGCTGTTTACAGCTCTTTCCAACTGCCAAAACAGGAAGCAGCAGCTACATCACCTGCCAGCAGTAAAAATGTCACCATGTGATAAATGTCAGAATGTAAATCAGGGATTTAAAAGATTTTACAATGGGCAAACACTGACTAAATCATTTATACATATTTATTGTAAAAATGAAGCACTTTTTTTTAATTACATTATTTTCACTGGAGTTCCTCTTTAAGTCTGGTCATGCTTAGTATAGATAAGTATGTTTAAAGTGTATTAAGAGGTTAATAAGTGCAGATTGCATTACCAAGAGAGAAAAAGGTATGTCCTCTTCCATTGACACAAAACATGTATGTGAATGGAGACATTAAAACCACACCCAGTAGATGTTCGCTTACCCTGTTTGGGATAATTATTTTTAAGTATGGCTCAAGCAGAGCTTTTTATCTGTCATTGTGGAATCAACAGTCACTAAGTAAATTTCATATCATAAGTTCTACTGAAGACCAGAATTAATGCACTTTCTTTATCCCTAGTAACCTTCCCTTCTTCAAATGCTACATTTTCTCAAAGGACCTCTGTCGCGAAAATCTTAACATTTAAAATATATGTAAACTTATACAATTAAGAAGTACATTTATTTTCTCCCATGTTGCTGTCACTTACAGTAGGTAGTAGAAATCTGACAGAACCGACAGGTTTTGGACTAGCTTATCTCCTCAGGGGGGAGTTCACAGGAATTTCTTTATTTTCAAAATGCACTTTGTGAATAGCAGTTGTAACTGCCAAAGAATGTGCAGCGAGCAGGGAGGCTGGTCAGCATCGTTGTATAAATCTTTTTCAGGGAATGTCTTTATAAAGAATAAAGGCCATGCTGAGAATCCCCTATGGAGAGATGGTCTACTTCAAAACCTGTCATATTTCTACTACTTACTGTAAGTGACAGCAACATAGGAGAGGAGTAATTTATGGCTCATTTTACTCTGGAAGAGTAAAGTACTTCTTATTTGTATGTGTTTTAAATTTTAAGATTTTCGCTACAGTTCCTCTTTAAGGCTGGTTTTACACTTATTTTTTGTGTTGCGATGTGGTACGATGCTCCTGCCGCATCACAACGCAAAAAATGACAATTATATGACCCTGTGCCTGAGTGTGCTGAAAGGTCATATGCATAGCGCTGTCCCCCGTTTAGTGATGTACTCTTTGCTGGGCAGGAAGTACGTCACTGGGATTCTTGTCAGCCTGTGCATGAACAACCCCGACGCACTGTGCTCCGTCGTTTTCACTCCATGCATCTCCCATAGACTTGCATTAACCCAAGCTTGGTGCATTAAGTGTGGTGCTTGCGGTAACGCACTGCAGCCTTTACGTTGGATTGGATGCTTTGACTATAGTCAAATTAAACCGCTAAAGGTTTCAGATCCAATGAAGTAGTGTCTCTGAGGCCTCTTGCACACTATCAGATTCAGATTCAGATTTTTAATCTGTTTTTACATCCGATTCCGATTCAGATTTTTAATCTTAACTGCATGCTGCGTTTTTTGATCTGTTTTTCTGTTGAATGTATTCAAGGAAAATCGGAAACGGAATCGGAATCGGAATCGGAAACGGAATCGGAATCGGAATCGGAAAACGGATTTGCAGTGTGCAGGGAGCCTAAAGCTGACCGGTCTGAGATTCACACAGCACCCAGACATCTGGCAAGAAAGTGTATATGGAAAAGGTTTAAAATATATTGCATTTTGCAACATACATCTCACTAATCCAGGGGTCACCAAACGTTTTGGGTCAAGGGCCAGGTCAACATACTTCAGACTTGTCTGGGGGCCGGAGTATACATAAAATGATGTAGAAGTCTTTGCGGGCCAGACAGTGAAGCATACCCAGGTGACAACCTGCAGTCCAATTAGACAGCAGTGTCACCGGATGTGGAATTTGATTGGAAACCAGCGAATTGCTGCTTTATGGCTTCCATGTGGATGGGAGGTGCCAGCACTGCTATTCTATATGCGGACCACCAATACCTAAAGATGCAGCTGACCGCATCTATAAGTAATACATTTTGTGTGTGGGGGGCCAGTAAAAAAGCCTCAGGGGGCCACATTCGGCCCACAGGCCTTAGTTTGAGGACCACTGCTCTAATCCTTCCACACAGTCTGTATCCAGTAGGCACTGTTTCTTCCAAGATTTGGTTCTGGCAGGATCTTAGCAGTGAAAATCCTGTGTCAAAAAAATTAAAGCACACCTAAATTGACACATGACATGTTGAGATAAACAAAGGTACATGTAGTACTAGTCCTACTACAAAACTGTCCAAAGTCCATTTCCGTTTTCCTGCACTGCAAGTTGCAAATAAGTAGTAGTAATGTTATATATGCAAATTAGGCTTTCATACAGCTTGTCAAATACAGTACAATGTCATAAAAAGTTAATAGAAGGCCTCTAGATTGTAAGCCTTTGGGCAGGGTCCTCCTCCTTTTGTGTCCTACCTGATCATGCACCTCCATTACTGTGAACCCATGCTATGCACTTGAGTGAACCTAACTTGCCTAATCTCCATGCTCCATCCAGTGACTGACTGAGCATTACCTTGTACTCATACTGTGCTGTGTGATCTGGTTTTCTTGTATTTCTGTAATGTCATATTGCTGTATGTCACTTCTAAATATTGTCTTTAACCTAAATTAATGTTCAGCGCTGCGTAATATGTTGGCGCTTTATAAATACAACAAATACATAATTAAATAATAAAGACACATTTATTTGTCTGGAAAAACAGTGCTGATAACATTTTAGAGCTAAAAAGTTCAAGGTGTTATTACTTTTGCTTGTTTTACAGCTGAAGGAAGCAGATTTCAAATCAAAATGTTATGGCTGCTGTTTGGAAAGCAGCCTAACGTATTTAGCCATTAACCTTTGTTCCGTTGTACTAACGTTCTATCTACCATTAGTACTACAGATATAAATCAGGAGATTTTTCATTCATCAGTCTCAGGACTAAAGTATTAGTAGCAAAGAAAATAGTCTCATATTTTTATTTTCAGCTACATAGCTTTTTTTTTTTTTTTTTTATAACATAGCATCATTCTCTAATATGTGCAGTTTACACACTACACTCAGCATTGTAAATGGTTTTATAAAGCAGAGCTAATGACTTTTTCAACTTTCCTTTGTAGGAAAACCAGAAACAAACAAGAAACAATGATAGACAGTCAAGACAAGAGCTTCAAAAGACAGTGCTGTCCAAGACTTTTTTTGGTTGCAGAGCTCAGTGACGCCCTTTTGCATAGATAACACCTGAAGTTTCTTAACTCTTACTGTACTGAAAACAATATCAGACTCATATCTGTGCTGGTAATGTTTTATTTCTTAGCTGTACTACACATACAATTCGTTACAACATGAGTTTATTTTCACTTCAGTTTCCCTTTAACATTGATTGATAAGGGGCCTTAATCTCTGTAAGATTTTTTTAAAGATTTTTTTCAGCCTTTGAGCTTAAAAATTACCCAAGTAGCCCTAGCAATGACGAATGAGGATCAGCACAGCAGCCTGGAAAGTAGCATTTTTTTCCTTTCTTATCCTTCCTTATGCCTTTCAGTTCTAGTTTTCTTTACAGGGTAATTAAAACATGAAATATGGAGGCTGCCATCTTTATTTTCCATTAAAATGTTGATTGCCTGATTACAATTCTGAGCTTTTGGCTTCACTTTTCTGTTTCACAACTCGAAGAAGCATGCAGCCAGGGGAGTGAAAACACTTAATTTGTTGTCAGAAGTTGTAACACACATACTCCTCTGAGCTCAGGCTTACTTAAAGTGGAACCTAACTCAGATTTGCCTCTCTGCACTAAAAGATTTGTCTCAGCATAATACCTTTGAAGGGAAAAAAATAAGAATTACAATTTATGGAAATCCTGAAAAAAGCCTGATGTTTTAACTTGGTTTCACTTTGAGGGAGCACTGAAAGGGTTAAACCTCAGTGTTTATATGGGGAGCTGTCTTGGCAGAGCTCCTCTGCAGTCGGTTCTTAGCTGCTCAGAACAGCTAATTAGATGTTTTGATGTGGCTAAACAAACACAGAACTGTAATGATCCGCTCAGCTGGATGCACTGGCAGACAGCTGTTTGATCATTCCTCTAGTCTGTGGGCTGCAGGTCTCTGCAAGAGAGACCTGTCTTTCCATTACAAGTTACAAGATGACTGGCAATATAAAGAGCTATGTTTCCCAGAGTCCTTTGCTGGTCATAAGGGTTAGTCCTGTGTAACTCGCCTGGAGTGTCAGCCTTGCTCTTTGTTTGAAGATTAGCCTAGAGTAATTCCTGGAACTGCACTAGGCAGATTCCCTAGTGCAGTTAGGATTGCATATCTGTTTTGTTTGTCTGTTGCGATTGTCCTGTCCCAGCGGTGGTCGACAGTAAGTCGTTCTGATCTTTGTTCTTGGAGTATAGCTGGAGCAGCGGTTGCTACCAGCTATCTCATCTGTTCTGTCTTGCCAGGATCGCACTCGCCTTGCGCTAGTGCTGTGGATCCGTCTGATCTCCATCTCTCTTCCTATACTCGGATCGCACTAGCCTCTTGCGCTAGTGCTGTGGATCCTTCTGCTCTGTCTTCCTGGATCGCACTAGCCTCTTGCGCTAGTGCTGTGGATCCTATCTCTCGCTTATTCCTGTTTTTGTGTATCTGTCTTGTCTGCTACGAACGCTTGCTGGAGGCTCAGTGAGGTAACCGTTAAGCAAGCGCTCGCGTCCTCTGTTTCATGTTTGTCTGTCCGTGGTTAGTCAGGCGTGCTTGTCTCTGTTGTGCTTAACACGTGGAGACCTAGCATAAACGCGTGCACTGTTGCGAATGAGTGCGGTGTTCGCGTTTAGTTAGCATTTGTTATTTTCCTTATCTTCCCATTGTATGATTTGCTGTGCCTTTGCTACTCTCGTGCTCTGCCTTGCTGTAGCCTTGTGTCACCTCTGGCAATCGCCTCTCTCGCGATTGCATTCCTGCTTCCTATCCGCTGTTGTGTATGCACCGTCGCGGGTTGGCGACTAGTTTGGTGCACACACATACAATCTGTCCCTTTGCTCAATCTCATTCAGGGCTATCTTGCCCTGCGTTTCTTCCCTTCGTGCAATTCCTGTCTGGCGTGTGTGGTAGGGCAGAGGAGCTGTTCCTCTGCACTCCACAGCTCCACCTGCCGACAGGAATTTCCCTCTACAGGTGCATTGCACCTTTTGCTGGGTTCCCTCAAATTACACGCTTGTGGAGGATTTCCGCAGTATCAGCGCACGTCTTGTGCGCTGATCACAGAGAGAATTCCACAATTGTTACAAGAACATAGTAACAATTGTGGAATTAGTATATTTATTTAGCAATTATATGTGGCATAAAGACTTTCACTGTGTGCTGTGCAAAAGTTTTTGTCTAAACAGCTAAAGCAGCTAAACAACTACCAGTTCTCCACCATCCGATGTATGCCAATGAAATAATTCAAACAGATGGGTGGATTGAAGGTTAGGTAATATAAGGTTATATAAGACTTAGATGAACTACAAAAGTCAATCACAGTTCACAAATCCTGGATGCAGTGTCTGTAATGCAATTCTGCTGCAGGACCACTACAATATGGGAATTTTATATATTTGTATCCCTATATTAAATACATTTTATTAAAATTGTGCGAATACCTCTAAGTTGCTATGCTTGATAGTGATGCAGCCAACAAACATTTGTGCAAAACATGAATTCTCCCCAAGCTACAAAGCAGAAGTTTGTCAGGCTTTTAATACCTGCTAACTGCTCATGAATGCTTGTCAGCTTTTGGGTATAACTGCATGTAAACACCTGCGTTGGCCCATTGCGGTTGTCGGCAGCTTATTTGAGATAATTGGAAAGTAGCTTGCAAAGCACTTCCGACCATCTAGCTCAACTAGCCCATAGAATTTCTATTTAAAAACAGGCTGACAAAAAGCTATAAAACCGCAAACACCTTGTTTGAAAAAAGCCCCCAAACAAACAAAAAACAGACAAGTACACATTCATGGAATCTATTGTTGTAGTTGTATTGTTGTATTGCTGGACTACTGAGCAACTTCATATTCCTATTGAGCTATTATGTTCATTTTTATGTATTTATTTACTGTGTCAATACCCTTCAAAGCTTTGAAAATGTGTTGTTACGCTATTAAATGCCAAAACTGTGTTAAAAATTGCCAGTAGAGGGCAGTCATTGATCCCACAAAAATGATGTTGACCGAAAATCTTGGCTCATGTAACTTCAGTAGACCGAGAGAGAAGTGAAACATTACAGGGAAAAAAGAAAGCTGATGTATTTCATTTAAACAGCAGGTGAGACTTACTTACCTGCCTCAAAGCAAAAATACTTTATTTCGACTGTTCATTTGAGTCTAAAAAGATCAAATTAACATAACTAGGTTTAGATAACTGTAATATTGTGCATCCCATCACTCCTTATTTGCATTAGAACTCAGTATTATGCAGGGGCTCTGAATGAGGCCACTCTCAGTGCAGATAAGAAGCACCTTTCCACTTGTGAGTTTTCAGGAGACTGGAGGAGCATGCAATGCTGCATCATGTTTAGGAGGAACCAAGTGAAGCTATCATC
Organism: Hyperolius riggenbachi; assembly: GCF_040937935.1. NCBI lineage: Eukaryota > Metazoa > Chordata > Amphibia > Anura > Hyperoliidae > Hyperolius > Hyperolius riggenbachi. The sequence continues at coordinate 216,673,756 of NC_090649.1, read as the reverse complement.
TAGTATCCGAATAAATTAGAACAGGCGTGTGCATTGCATTTAAAGCAGCTTTCTCTGGAAGTCTGCCAGCTTCTATTCAGAAAGATGACCTCATGAAAGCTTATTTAACAGAGACTTCACTATCACTTTACAAAACAGCCAAGTGGCATTATTTGCTGGTTCATTTCCCGCTGAAAAAAATTGTGTCTTAGGAAATAGGATTCCTTTACAAACTGCAAATATTCTTTGCAGCATTCTAGTTTGCAAAAACATTTTTTTTTTTATAGACTGTAAACATATTCTGTTGTTTAGGTAGCAGATGGATGCCACATATAATTACCCAGCATGTCACCTGGGAAAGTGTATACTTCTCCTTGGTCATGTTCACCTGTTCTACCCTTAGTCTGCCTTTCCTATTTCATATGTCTTCCCCAGGCACGGCTAACCCTTAGCCTGTGTTTCTTTCAGAGAGAGGCATATAAAGATGTCAGACGACAGTCTGTAGCAGGGCAGCACGAAGCAGATAGATGCCTGGTCAATACAGAGTCAGTCTTCCAGAGAACTTACTTATATAAACAAGTGGAAAACCGTTCTACATTTTTATTTATTTTGATCACTGCTTTTATATTGTCAAGCTTATAAAAAGGGTGATCAGATTTTCTTTATGGTCGCTATCAGTGCTACGATCAACATAGCATTATGTAACTTGGCAATCACAAACCTCATTCATCTGAATGGAGCAACTTATCACCAGCCACGAATGTCAAGCTCTGTACATACGCTAGATCAGGCATGGGCAAACTTGGAGCTCCAGCTGTTAAGAAACTAGAAGTCGCACAATGCATTGCAGGAGTCTGACAGCCACAGTCATGACTCATAAAGGCAAATGCATTGTGGGACTTGTAGTTCCGTAACAGCTGGAGGGCCGAGTTTGCCCATGCCTGCGCTAGATGAAACTTGGCCAAGACGGCCCATAACGACCGCCTCTGCTGAGAATATAGCATGTGTATGGCTGCCCCTAACCCCTGCAATCCATCATGGCAGATCACTTTGGCTGACTGACAGCAGAGTGCATTTTTTTCCTACTTACCCCGCCCACCACGTGATGTCACTCCGCCCTCCATAGAACAGAATGCATGACTCACTTGCAAGCAAGCAAAGCGTCTGCACAGCCTTGGCCCTGCAGTGTACCCTGAGGAACTAGGTTCTGATCCCCATCGGGTGACATGGATTGAGCGTGTGTATGGCGCATTACTTCTAGTCAGAAAACATCGCAGTCCATTGATTTGCTTTGCAGTTGTGCACTCTAGCTATGTAGAGTGGTTTGAAACAAAACTCCACTGTAGCTCTTTGGGATCTCCAATTTAAAAGTGGTGAAAGCTATTTGAAGACATAACAGGCATGATACAGAACCAGTTCTGACTCAGATCTGTATCATGTCCTAAGAACAGAGATTGAGTAAGATGTAAAAGACCCCTAGGCAAGGTAGTAGACCGGGCGCCCCCTTGTGGTCCTTTTGGTAAGCTGAAGTGGAGAGAAGCCAGAGAAGGTGTCAGGTGACGCCCACTGGGCCCCAGGCACCAGCCTAGGTTGAGTGGTGGATGATCCTGCTTTGCCGAAGAGTCGCTTGCAAAGAAAATTTGTCGTTAAAGGTATCATCTAATCCACTTTTTTTTTTTTTTTTTTACAAATACACATTTTTTTTACACATTTTTTTTTACAAAGTTTCCTGCTAAAATCAGAAGTCTTATAAAAGTCAGTCTGAAAAGTGGCAGCCTTTTTAGCTGATTTCTGCTTTTATAATCACATCTGGAAACTGCTGTTTCTTCTGCAGAAATAAAAGCACTTTTCTGACGATCAGGCCAATCACCAACCTTGTAAATAAGACTCTAGTTATTTCGTATGTATTTTGGAGTTTCCCTCCCACCTCTTTTTAGATCGTCAATGATAAAAATGAGGACATCTCTCCAGAAATAATGCAGAATAATTAATCAATTCATTAAATTTCATGTGGGTGAAGCTTTCATTATTTATCATGTAAAAAGTCTGCTACATTTTTGCACACACCACTTTTGTCAAAATGTGATCATCTTGAGATCTTCATGAAAGAGAAATATAAATACAAAGTACAAAGTAATATAAAAAAAGAAAAAAAAAACTAAGTAAAAAATGTTGACAGGAAATAATAATAATGCCTTCCAGGTCAGCTGTGCTCATTGCAAGGACTGAAAGCTTTATTGCACACTTTTGCCGTTTGATGCCAGGGAAGTTTCTAAAATAGGACCAATCTACTTGAAGTATTTCTGAATTGTTCCTGCTTTTCTGCACAAAGGGCAACCATCTCTTCAAATCTATGACTTTATTAAGTCTAGTGACTCATGTAGATATGGATAAGACTTGACTTCCTGTGTCTCAGATCAACCACTCTAGTAGAAGGTGCCTGAAAGCATAGAAAGCAGCACTCAGATGACATTCATTAGTTTGAGCCTGAAGGCAAGCCTTTGTTATAGAAAATCTCATTCCTAAAACCCATACATTGGCATGCAGCTTAAACAAACTCTAAAGCAGCCTTGCTGTTTGTTGTACTTTCAGTTTCCCATGCACAAATTGCAGCGATGGACGGATGAATTTTTCCTGTACACAGATATTTTTGCTTGTGCATTTTTAATGAGGTTACAGTTACTCTGGAGCAAAAATGGAACATCTGAAACAACAGTTATATCATGAAACAGAAGTGTTTTATTAAAGACCTACAGTACAGTTGTTTCCTATTGTGAAGCTTTTTCTGAAAAAAGCATTTGCCTCTCTGCCCAGCCTGATTACTGACTCCCACCTGATCGTTTCTCAGCCATGCCTTTTTATGGCTCATGCTGTCTACATAGGCTGAATAAGAAATTAGATGGGATAGGGTGGGTGGGTAGTAATCACATGGAAGTCACTGTAGATTCGACTACCACAATTAAAGTTGTAAGAAACTCAGCCTTTCTTCTTTGATCTAAAAGATTGTTTACAGCCTTAAACCTACTACAAAAAAAGAAAAAAAAAACCTGTAGCAGAACAGCATTAAAACAATTAAACATAGCACTTTGTTCTTCAGTGGAAAGCTCCTTTCTTCATTGGCAGCTTCTGACCACATCCAAAGAGGTGATAACATTATATTTTGTTTATATTCCTTTGTCAATAAACATTAGAACAATTCTGAAACTGAGCTTTCTCTGCTTTTAGTATGTGTGCAGTTTAGAATTGATAACTACATAGTTTTTAATATATAAATACAGCAGCTATGCAGTAAAATGCAATGGCAGCTTTCGGAGCAGTTAAACTGTACTTTGGGACCTTGTCATTTGTAAACAGACAATATTATATAACTGTATAGGTAATAAAAGTCAGAGCAGTGCTTTTCAGCACAGGTAGATTTGGGCGCAGCCGGCGCCACCATAGCCTGTAATAGGAATTACAGTTATAGCAGCGCTCAGTGAGTAACGTCGGCTCCGTCAGAAGATGGAGCCAAAGTCGCTTTTAAAACACAATAATTCGGCCTCCAGCAATAGCTGGAAGCTGAATTATATAATTCCCCACTATCCATGGTGGCCTGGAGGGAGAATGGTAATTAACGCGGCCCGGACTTGTGCAGAAGCAGGATCAGCCATATACCGGCTGTATCCTGCGCCCAAGTCTACCGGCGCCGATTTCAAATGTATGCATCAAAAGTAGGAAAACACATTTTTATTGCATGTCACGTCAGAGTCTTATCCCACTTTAAATCAATTTTCATTTCTCTTTTTTATGACTGGATTAACATAGAACAAGAAACTTCAGGGTTTCAAAACCGCAACTGTGCTTTTATTGTATATATTTTTTTTATTGCAAGTCCATTACCAGTGTGCTTCGCCCAAATTTAACAGTATACGCCAGCGTTGTCCTTATAGCAGAGAAATAGCAGCAATGGGCACAGGGCTTTATCAGGCGCCCATATTTCCCTTCGATGCCAATATTTTAATGGATGCAGGGCACCCATTAAATGATCTGCATTGAGGGGAAATTTGGACCCTTGATAAGCATAAGACTGGGGAGGGGTTTTAAGGGTTAGATGTGGGGGGGTCTTAAGGGTTAGGTGTGCATAAGCGGGAGGTCTTAAGGGTTAGTCATGAAGGGGGTCTTTAGGGTTAAGTGTGGGAGGTCTTAAGGGTTAGGTGTGTGGGGGGGGGGGGGAGGGAGGTGTTAAAGATTAGGCATGGGGGAGCTAAGGTTAGTTTTAGGTATTAAGCGGGTGGGCTCTGTGTGAAAATAGGTTAGGACATAGTAAAATATTGGTAAAGTAACCCATATTCTATTATAGGGGATAATATAATATTTGAAAAATGACCAATATTCTATTGCCGTTATTTTGTGCCCATGTCTACATGCACCACTTTCTTATGCATGTATTCTTATCTCCTGTCTTAAATTAACCAAATTGCTCAGTTGGTCCGGTATGGCTGCAATAAACTTTGATGCAGAAACTAGTTGTGTTCAAATTTCCTACACTATAATTGGTCCCTCAAGTAACCAATAAGGAAAAAACTGCATTTGACTTGCTGCTCTGCTGATGTTACAGCTTTCAGGCAGTACCCTTTGTTACAGCTATTATGTAAACAAGCAAGTTTGTTTACCTTCTGTAATTACCTGATATTTCTGTCTGAGCTGCTTTTTTCAGCAGTGATAGCTACAAGAAGGAATATCTACAGGAACATTCAATTACTCAATTCAAAGTGTATGGTTTATAGCACTACAAAGGTACCCTTATCTTTTAATTTATGTGTAAATTGAATTACATGCACACTCCTAGAATACAACCATGATGTAACTTGAAAACACTTTGTATTTTTCCATTTGTTCTGTGGAAAATTTACAGTAATGGAAATAAATGCATCAATCAATGAAGAAACGCACTTAAAGAGCAACTTTACAGAAAGATGGTAGTAGAAAAAAAAATATCACGACATAGCAAATGGAGACAGTAAAAAATAAAAGATAGATCAAGAAAACATCTATGCTTGTTGTGTAATTGTTTCAAGTTGTTTGTTCCTCCGTGAGCCTGCAGGTCAGTATCTCCAGTGCTGATGGGCATGAAAAATACCAACCCAAACCAGTGGCCTGGCAGGATATGGTGGAACCCTAAAATTAAGCCCTGTGTAACTTTGAATGTGGCTATACTCACAATGTAATTCAACCACTTACACACAGTTATCCTGGCGCAGACTGGTAAATTTGGGCACAACGGTAATCATAAATGTAACGCTAAATCAACCAATCCTTTTATTAACTACATTAAAATTATCCACTACAGCAGTTCCATTTCAAAGGTTATAGCGGAATATCAGAAGATAGTATTAGGGTATTTTTAGGGTTAGGCGTGGGGCGTGCTTTAAGATCAGGTGCCCACCTAAAGTTAGGCATGGGAAGTTAAGGTTAGGAACCCACCAAGGGAGTTTTAGTGTTGGGCATTATCCGGGGGGAAATCTTTAGTGTTAGGCACTACTTGGGGGAGTCTTAGTGCGTTAGGCACCACCAGGGGAGATTAGTCAGTGATGGTCAACAAGAGGGAGGGTTCTGTGTAAGAATAGCGTTAGGTTATGGCATAGTAAATTATCAGTAAAGATGCTGGTATTTTACTATAGTGGATTGTTAAAATTATTGTATTGGTAAAATTATAGATATTCTACTGTAGTGGATAATAGATAATTGGTGAATTCTACTACTGTAATTTTGTGCCCATTTGTCCTTGTTGCGTGATTATGAGGTATGCGGATATGGTACCTTATCTTTTGTGCTGGACATGAAAGCTGATATTGCTTGTCTGTAGCTTTTTTTCACACTGGATTAGTTTGTCCTGTTTCAGAATTAGGTTTATTCACTTATTACAATGGGGCTTGTATCTGGAATTGTATACAGATTCAGCGATGGAACAAAATAACGTACAATAGAATGCACATGGAGTAGGCTTAGACATAAAATACAATAGACATAGTTACAGTAGTAAGATAAATAAAGGGGGGGGGGGGGGGATAGGACTAAACGTTGTCTAAAGTACTGTTCAAGCAGATCTGCTATCTTCAGTACTCATACACTACACAGCAAGATCAGGTGTCACACAGACTGTCCATGGGAGTAGGCAGGGACATAGAAGGGACATCACAGATCAGATGGATACTTTGTTGTCTATACAATTTCTAGAACATGTAATAGTCCATTTTTATTTGAATGGTGAGTAGAATAGAGGCCGTGTTTGTTATTTTTACCGCCCAAGGCCACTGTAACGGGCCACCCTTCTTCAGTATAGGTAGCGAGATGACCCCTCCCTCTTCCCTCCAGTATAGGTAGCCAGATGACTCCTCCACCCCTTTCCTCTTCTATAGGTACCCTGATGACCACCCCCCTCTCCAGTATAGGTAGCCAGGTGAACCCTCCTCCCTTTCCCTCTAGTATAGGTAGCCTGAGGACCCATCCCCCTCCAGTATAGGTAGCCAGATGACTCCCTTAATGCCTCCCTTCCCCACCCCCTTTCAGTATAGGTAGCCAGCTTCCCTCCACACCGCAGCAGCCATCAGTGTCACTCACTTTTCCGCTCGTCTCCAGTGCAGAAGCTTAGTTTTTCCCTTTGTCTCCAATGTTGCCCAAGACCGTAGCCGCCCACAACAATGCCAACATGCACAGAGGCTGCTGCAATGGCGGCCGGCAGCAGAGTACCACGGTCAGGTGCTCACCTGATGTCCCTGCATTGCAGGCAGCATTTGCAAGCTTGAAAATGCTGCACCAGTTTTGCCTACTGCTTTGGCACCCTTGCTACTGTGGTGCCCTAGGCCATGGCCTAGGCGACCTTTGCCTAAATCCGCCACTGAGTAGAATGTGTGACATTTATGGGTCATTTAGATGATCTTTTCTTCCAGGCATTATAATGAAATTATGATCAACATGTTAGTGGTAAATACACAGTTTCTGTTGTAAAGTGTTGAGAAACCTCTCATCTTACTTGAATGAAATAAAATTTATACTGTTGTGGTATTTTGCTCCCCAGAGCTGACTCTGGGAGCTGGAGGTAGATGTCATTATGAAACATGAAATAATGATCAAGTAAGTACATACACTTTGTCACATATTCACTGCTGTATTTTTGGTCTAGTGAAGGAAACTTCTATACTACAGCTGGCTATCATTAGTTTCAACCAAAGTATAAGGCTGGAGATCTGAGTATTACAGTTCTGGAGAGATTTAAAATCTATATAAGGCTAAAAAACTTCAGCTCAGGATGATGTATGATATTTGTTCTATTCAAAAGAACTGGAAGCGGTACTGATCTTAGCTTTTACAATCACAATCTGAGACTTTAATAACCACTTTCACTGTGTCTTTATCTCTACCTTATTCCTTAAGGATTAGCTTTTGGAAGTCCAATTTCCTTTTGTCATATTCACAGGCATACTAGCACAACTTTTTAGCTTTTAGACTTTTACATAATATAAGAGCACATTCTGCCACTTGACATAAGGATGTAAGGAAAAAAAAAAGCTCTGAATTTGCAAATTGCAATATGAGAAAGTTTGGAAGAGGTGAAAGGGGAGCCTTAAAGAAACCTCAACTCCTAGTGTCCACTTTGTGGGGGTAATAGTTCTCATTTAGGCCACATATTATCTCATTAACCACTTCCTGCTACTTCTATCTTATAAATATATCTTAAAGTCATCCCCACGGGCCTATTTCCACTACAGGTGAATTCGCAATGCAAATTTTTGCATCCAAAATGCAACATGTATGTGAATGGAGCTCTTTCCATTCAAAGCGAATTTCTTGACGCAATGTGGTTCGGAGAAAATCTGGATGGGATGCTGCATTTTTTCACATTTGGCGGCAATCTGGATGTAATCTGGATGTGAACTGTGGCTAATGAAAGTCAGTGGGGCTGCATATATTTGGGCTACAAATGCAGAAATTCGCATTTCCTAACACTAATTTAACCAGCATGCACAGCGTAATTTCCTTTTGCCTGTCTTTCTGTTTTCTGCTTCACTTGTGATGTTGCTAGGCAGTTTGTAAATCCCAACTTGTATATATGTGTGAAAAATGTGCATAAAATTGCATGCGTGTATCCGGATCCGATTTGCAATGTGTGCTAGTAGAAATAGGCCCTTCTACAATGCTTTGGTAAGCCGCGCAGTAAGCCGCGCAGGAGGATTTCTCAGGCCCTGCTGAGTCGATTTGCATAATTTTTTGCTACACGCAGCTAGCACTTTTCTAGCTGTGTGGGCATGCCGATCGCCGCCGCTCCGCGCTGATTCGCCGCTATCCGCCGCGCCGTGCCCCCCCTAGACCCCTTGCTCAGCCTGGCCTATCAGTGCCAGGCAGCGCTGAGAGGTGGATCGGGACGCCTGATGATGTCATCCTGCCCTTCGCCATGGCAACGGGGGAAGCCCTCCAGGAAATCCCGTTCTTTGAATGGGATTTCCTGATCGCCGGAGGCGATCGAAGCGGGTGGCGATCGAAGCGGGTGGGAGGGATGCCGCTGCACAGCGGCTATCATGTAGCGAGCCCTAAGCTCACTACATGATTTTAAAGAAAAAATACAAAAAAAAAACGGCTGCGCTGCCCCCTGGCGGTTTTTAATAGACCGCCAGGAGTGTTAATGGAAAAATTTTAAGAGCCCCAAATAGTGTATGACTGTTGATAATGAAGTAATAGGTAAATATTGAAAAATTACTAAAAAAAAGTTGGGTTGCTTCCAATAGCAATCACTGTATGCACAGGCTTGGCGCCTCTATTTTCACAAAACTACTACAATGCGTGTGCATATCCTATTCATATTCAGTCTTTACTGCTACATCCCACTCTACAATCGATCAAAAAAGCAGCCTTGCATCTAGTAATAATATTAATTATTTTATTGCATATTACATATTGTTGCATATTACACAGCACTGGACAATAAATAGGGATACATACAATGTTAACATGGGGTGTCAGAGAGGTAGCACATGGTTATAAAATGTAGTACAAGGTCAGGGGCGGACTGGCCTGGGGGGAAGGGGGGCAATCTCCCCCCGGGCCGCCTCCTGTGTCCTGTATCAGGGCCGCTCAGGACCACGTTTTACATCTATGTTGGTCCCACAGCGCTCTTTAAACTGTGGGACCTTCTTTCTCCCTGTTGTGGCTGCTGCTGTGACTGGCTGCTAGGCAGCAGAGGTCCTGCCCCCTGCCTGCAGAAACAGCCAGTCAGTAAGTACAGAGGCGCATGGAGCGCGTCATTTGAAATGGCAGAGGGGCTGCTGTCCCAGTCCTGCCTGATGTCTGCAGCTTTCCTGCGGTGCGTGTGGAGTGCCAAATGTGCCCTCAGTCCCAGCCTCCTGCCGCTTGCTTGAAAAACAAAAGGACAGGGACACTGGCCATGCATGCAGACTTCAGCTCCGGACACTCTTCCTGGTAAGCTGACACTTCCTTTCCCCATTTGTCCAGCCCTCCCTGTGCTCACACAGCTGCCCCCTCCCCGTATCTCTGTCTCTCTTCTATGTGTGTAACCCTTTCACTGCTGGTGCCGTTAGCCAATTTAGCTTGTTGCAGCATTGGAAGTTTTGTTTAAAGGTTGTTTAAAAGTAAAAAGGTTTCACTAACCTGGGGCTTTGGCCACCCCCTGCAGCCATGCTGAACGATCCTCCGGTCCAGCGCCGCAGCTCAGTTTTATAATCGCAACCCAACGGCCACTGCATCTGCGTGGCCCTGGCCGTATGCAACCTTGTTCATGTTCGCCAAACCAGGAGCATCCTGCGCAGCTGCAATATGTTTTCTCTACATGAATGAATGCGTGCAACGAGGGCTGTGCAGGTGCAGTGGCTATTGATTTGCAAGTCGGCGAGATGGAAATGTAGCCACTACAGGGAACTGGGGGATCGTTCCAAGACAGCGTGGGCAGAGGGCGGCAGCAGGGGCCTGGCAGAAGCCCCAGGTAATTGATTTTTTGTTTGTTTTGTTTTTAAGTTATTTTAGTCTTCCTTCAAGTGTACCAGAGACATTTTAAAATAAAGGTTTTATACATACCTGGTGCTTCCTCCAGCCCCCTCCGCACCAATCGTTCCCACGCCGCCATCCTCAGCCTTCTGCAGCTCTGATACCGTAACTTCCTCCAGTAGTGGCCAGTCTGCGCAAAAGAAGTGCGCTGTCTACGTCTCCGGCAGCCGCAGACTGGCCGCGACTAGAGGAAGTCACGGGACCTGGTGCCGGCGATAGAGAAGGCTGAGGACGGCAGCGTGGGAGCGATCAGAGCGGATGCGGCTGGAGGAAGCCCCATGTATGTATAAAACTTTTATTTTAAAACGTCTCTGGTTTCCTTTAAGTAAACCTAATGTGGTCAGTGTAATTTACCAAGGGCTTCTACTAGCCCGCTGTAGTACTTCTGGTCCCTCTCTGCTATCCATTCAGCAGCTGTTCCCTCCGAAAGCTGCATGTGCCTCCTCAATTGCGCTCCCAAAGCTGGGAGCATTCTACATTTGCAAAGTTTGTAAAAATTGCTACTGCGCATGTGCCAAATATTTCCAACTATGGGAGCGCGATCGGCGTATGTGTAATAGCCAGTAGCTGACTTAGTCTGGCAGCTTTCAGAGAGGCACAACTGCTAAATGGATCAGACTGGAAGCATGCATTTGAAATCGGTGCTGGTAGACTTGGGCGCAGGATACAGCCGGTATATGGCTGATCCTGCTTCTGCACAAGTCTGGGCCGTTTTAATTACTATTCCCCCTCCAGGCCGCCATGGATAGTGGGGAATGAAATAATTCGGCTTCCAGAGATTGCTGGAGGCCGAATTATTGTGTTTTTAAGCAACTTCAGCTCCGTCTTCTGACGGCGCCGACGTTACTCACTGAGCGGCGCTATAGGACTGATTCCTATAATAGTCTATGGTGGCGCTGGCTGCGCCCAAATCTAGCAGCGCTGAAAAGCACTGCTCTGGGCTGTAATGTCAGCAAGGGGCCTGAAGGACTGCAGGGGGCTAGAAGAAGCCCCAGATAAGTTACACTGGGCACCTTAGATTCACTTACGGTATCCTTTTAAAGGGAACCTTAACCGGAGGGAAAAAAAAAGAGTTTAACTTACCTGGGGCTTCTACCAGCTCCCTGCAGCCGCCCTGTGCCTGCCCTGTCACTGAACAATCATCTGGTTCCTAGCAGTGCCCTTCTTCCGGCCAGGCGACTCGACGACCACTGCACATGCACAGCCCTGGCCGCGCTCCCTTCCTTGGAAGTGTTCTGCGGATACGTAGTAGAGATTTGGAGTGGCTGGATAGTGTACTGGTTAAGGGTCCTGCCTTTGACATAGGAGACCAGGGTTTGAATCCTGGCTAGTAAGGAGTTCAAGGCAAGACTCCCTAACACTGCAGGATGGCCTCCTGAGCACGTCCCAGTGGCTGCAGCTCTTGAGCGCATTGAGTCTGACAGGAGAAAAGCGCTATACAAATGTTTTGATTACTATTATTATACATTTCCCGTCCACGCACGATCAGGAGATGCACGGACTGGGGCCGCACATCCAGAAGAAAAAAAAGTGCTGAGGGGGACCGGAGGATCGGTATGTCCCGATGCGCGGGCCCGGAGGATCGGTATGTCCCGGTGCGGGGGCCCGGAGGATCGGTATGTCCCGGTGCGGGGGCCCGGAGGATCGGTATGTCCCGGTGCGGGGGCCCGGAGGATCGGTATGTCCCGGTGCGGGGGCCCGGAGGATCGGTATGTCCCGGTGCGTGGGCCCGGAGGATCGGTATGTCCCGGAGCGGGGGCCCGGAGGATCAGTATGTCCCTATTGGCATCATAGCATCATGCAGTTGGCCCCGCCCACATCATTTTATGACCACGCCCCCAGGGCCTATGGGTTGTGTTTTCCCCCCAGGCCAAAAGTTCCCAGTCCTCCCCTGTACAAGGTCATACATGCAAATGGTATAGGATACATATATAGAATACATGGCCTGCTTAAAGGACTCACGAGGCCAAATGCTAAAAAAAAGTTAAATACCTGCATAAAATTTTAATGCATGGAGGACGCCATCCGCGCCCTCCATGCCGTTCCACCGAGTCCACGCAGCTCATTAGCCCCCTGGGCCGTCTCCCGACCCCACAGACCGGCTGTCTCCTGTAGCGTGGATTGGGGGAGGCCCTAGAGTCTGTGCGGACTGCACAGCCGTGGCCAGCTCAAGCGGCCATTTTAGTGGAGGCAGGAGAGCCTGACTCGGGCTGTGGGGTTGGGAGCCGGCCTGGGGGGCTAATGAGCAGTGGGGACCCGGCGGATCGGCACGGAGGGCACGGATGGCATCCTCTGTGCATTAAAATTTCATGCAAGTATTTAACTTTTTTTTGTATTTGGCCTTGCGAATCCTTTAAGGTTGCCTTTCCTGTCTCTTTTGAACTCCACAAAATGTACAAAATGATACTTTTTCACCTACTTTTTTGGTACTTTTTCAATTGTAAAGTGCTGAAAAGTTACTTTAAGGAGAAGATATTAGTTAGTAGAACATTTAAAAAGAAAACACAAATCGAATAAGCACCACTGTATCTTATGATTATTTCTCCACATAATCATCTCCATTATTTATGTATTTATTATATTTATATTTTTACAAGATTTTCCACCTGAATTATATACCCCCTCCACCTTCACAGACAGAGCAATTTTCAGATATTAAATTTACCAAGCTAACCTAGACAGCTCGATCACATTATGTAACATGCTTTCCCCAGGTTTGTATGAGTTTTGTCCAAATGAGGGCTGAGACACACCGCAGAGCACTTTTGGACCATCAGAGCTGCATTTGCATTTAAAAAAAAATGTTCCCTTTGAAGTGCATTAAAATCATGGCCAAGTTTCAGCAATCACACATTTTTGAAAAATCGTGATTGCCACAACTTTACTGTGATTTTACAGCAATTTTTATGCAAGTCAATGGAAGTGTTTTTCAAAATGCAAAAATGCAAAATGCAAAACTGCAAAATGCAAATGCAGCGCTCGAAAAGCACTATGCCATGGCTCGATTCCGTTTTTTTGCGTCTTTAATGTCACAAGCCACTGTGCCTGCACGGCCCTGGCCATGCACACTCTCGCTGACGTTGCCGGGAGCGTCCTGCACAGGTGCTGTAGAAACCCCAGGCTAAAGTGTTCCAAAGCCCTGGCCAACCCCACCTGCATTGTCGATACCCCACCCCAGCTCGGCAGCTGCGGCTTATAGGTGACTGCCAAGCAGGGGGCAGGCCATGGCAATGCAGGTGGGGGTAGTCAAAGCTTCAAAAGACCCCACAAAACGGTTGCAGCTGTCTTGCTGATGTAGGGGGTTGAGGTTATCTGTCTAATGAATTATGCACCAGCGAGAGTTATTAACCATGGGACCCACCAATCCTGTCAGCATGAAGACATGAGTCCTTCATGACAGGCTCTGTCTTTTTCACTTGATGTAGCCTTTAATAACATTGTTTAACTTTTACAGCTAGTATGTTATATACATATGCTTTTCACTGCATACCTGTAATCTGTTTTCATCTGATGATGCTTGTGATACATTAACATAAGTGTGGTCACTGATGCGTGCAGCATTAAAGCCTTTTGTGATCTTCTCTGTCAGTGTGCAATGGCATCAGAAACCAGCATAAGATAAGTGTGTTTATAGTATACCTAACCTTGTGTAATTTCCCCATGTTTCTATATAAAGGAGAATAGATAGCTTCTCTGAACTTTAAGGCCCATACACACGTCGTATTTTTGCGAACGACCCGTCGTTTGATCGTTCCGTCGTTCGCACGTCAAATCCAGCGTGTGTACAGACTATCGTTCGGGTGATAAGACTGGTTTTTACCAGTCTTATCACCCGAACGATAGTCTGTACACACGCCGGATTTGACGTGTGAACGACGGAACGACGGAACGTTCAAACGACGGGTCGTTCGCAAAAATCCGACGTGTGTTTTACCCTTAACAATCATGGTGGTCTCCCTCTTCAGACCTACTTTTGGCATTTCCTGCTATGTGAAAATCAAACAAGCTCAATTATCTGAGCTTGGTAAGTGAGTGTGTAGAAACACCCTTTCCCTTAATGGTTGAAAGGTTCAGCTTGCTTGTTGGAAGGTCATTTGATTTCTTCAGGTGAAGTGAGTGTGGTTATTATATTCCTACAGGCATACGGGACAGTTAAACAAGGATAAGTGCACCACCACTGCCCATACCTCCTAGCGGTTCCATAGCATCCTTCAGTCAGAGTTCACTACAGGAGAGATTCATGCACAGGCACACTTTCAATAAACTACTTTAAGTATCTGAAAGTATACTTAAAACATCTTAACCGCAACTTTTTAGTGTTCACTCCTACATCTGCCTTAGGTGCAGGTAGGATGCACGAGTCTTTATTTACAAAAAAAAATTGTATCCTGGGAGATTTCTGTAAACTGCCCTTTGCTGGTTTGCTTTAAAAAATGTTGTTCTGCTTAACTGTTGGTTTCTGTACCTTTTGAAACCACAGACCTTAAAGCACTCATGAACTGTAAAAAGGTAGACTTGTACTTACTTGGGGCTTCCTCCAGCCCCCCATAGTCTTTCAGGTCCCTCTGTGTCCTCCAGGTCCCCTCCATCGGGCTGCTGCCCCCCCCCCCCCCAGAAAGATCTACGACTAGTCTAGTCATGGGCTACTGCACATACGTGGTCCAGTCTGTGTCTTTTCTCATTCCCTCTTCCTTTGCCAGGAGCATTCTTTGTATGTATAGTTCACAAAATAATTGTACTGTGCATGTGCAGATTGCTTCAGATGACAGGAGTGCTATTGAGAAGGTGCACAGACCAGACCGGGCATATGCAATAGCCCATGACTAGACTAGTTGGAGAGCTTTCTGAAGTGTACAGCGGCCCATTGAGTACTTTTTCCACCTCAGCAGTGGCTCAAGAATTATGAATGTGGTTATGTACTTATATTTACCTTAAAATAACTTACAAATTCGCTTTGAGCAATGGATTTTACTTGTCTGCAATAATACAGCTTTATCCCCTGCAATATTTACATTACAAAAACATGACCCACCTATACCCCTCCTCAGTATTTTCAAATGTTCTCAGCAGTTAAGAAGTGATATGCTAATGACGTTAACCCCGTAGAAACATTTGAAACCGCTTAATTTCACATTATTCAATCAGGGATCAGAACAGACTACAGACTGCACTTTTTTTTCACACACTGCCATTGTAGCGTATTTGCAAAAACTATAATGGCGGTGGTTAAAATAAACTGATGAGTTAAACAATTGTATTTATTCTCCTAATCCTAAAAAATGAATTTTTTGATATCCCATGGTTTGATTTTATATTTAAATATTTTCAAAGTAGTTTGAATGTTTTATTGTCTCTGTTGAATGGTAGTATATCTAAGATAGCCATATATCAAGTGATGATGCGCAGATTCAACTAAGAGACAAATATTTCTCTGATCCAATCTGATTAGAGAGAGATCCATACACCTCAGGCAGATTCCCAATCAATTTTAGTATGAAATCTCTTTGTAATCGGCCGAGTCTGCCGCGTCCTCTGCTTCCTCGCTGTTTCCATAGTGTATAAATTTACGTGTGCATTTAGACATTACCTCTGTTCTGTGTCATGATGCCCATCTGTCTTCTCTTCCATTAGCCATATACAGGCTGCCAGTATGGCACCTGTGTGATGTCACACACGCCGTGTGCTTTATGCTTCCAGCATGTATAGGGCTAAAGGAACAGTGCCGGATTTGGAAGACAGATAGACACCACGACACAGAACAGGTAATGTATAAATGCACACAGTGCCTGGGATTTCTGCACTTTTCCCGATATCGCCTGCTGATACTGCCATGCACTCGAACAACCACCACAGCCTGACATCTTGCAGCGTGTCGAATCAACCTGCTCAACCTGAAATTGGTTGCATCGTCCATTGGCATAGACTTGGCAGCACCAATGTTTATCCAATGAAATAATAATTATTGAATTGCATGGTCGATCGGCCGCCAAGTCGCTAGATGTATGGGTACCTTGAGTGTCTCAGAGTCAAAAAACAGGAATACGTGACCTTTTGCTATCTTTCCCCTGTCCTCAGAAGTGGTATTCTGCCAGCACAACGTTTATGGCTGTAGTTTGCTTATCGGGGATGTTTACTACATTCCCGGCAAGGTACAGACAAGACAGAACCGGTCACTTCCATGGCTGAAAATTAACTCTTTCATGAAGCAAAATAAAGCCTGATTATTAATCTGTTTTGCACTGTACATACACACGTTTATCTCATCATGTCACATTTCACCCTGGGTACACTTTAAGTTGGAACCAAAAAAAGCAGCAATAACAATATAGTCACTGTGAAGTTGAAATACACTAAAGGAGACACTGAGAATCAGAAAGTCATCACAGGGACAAAGGAATGCTAAAATAAGCTACAAGAGGCACTGAAAAGCTGGAGTATATTACTGGGGACACCAAAAATCTGGCCACACTGCAGGTGATACAAAATAACTGTAATACATTGCTGCAAAACATTGGAAAGCTGGGCTATACTTCAAGGGACACTGAAAAACAGGCATCAATTGCAGGGAGTATTGAAAATTAGAATACACTAGAGGGAACACTGGAATGGAATACTGGACTACAGAACACTGGAAAGCTAACATACTAACAGGGGATACTAAAAATCTAAAATTCTCAATGGAGGACTCTGGAACATGGGAGATTCTGAAACACAAAACAGAGGAGTAGTGAAGCTGAAATACACTAGGCAGAACATAGAAAAGCTGTGATATGCTACTGGGAACAATGGGAAGAGTGAATGTATTACAAAGGACTTTGGGAAGCTGGAATACACTAAAGGGGGCACTGAATAGTTGGAATAGTTGGAATATCTGGGAACTCTGGAAAGCCAGAATAGAATTTACAGACTCTGAGACACTATAGGAGACATTAGAAAGTAGCTGACACAAGAAAGCTGGAATACAATACAGAGGACACTGCAAAGCTTAAATACAATGTAGGGGACACTGTAAAGTAAGAATACACTGATGATGCACAAAAAGCTAGGACCTTCTACAGGAACACTGGAAAGTTTAAGAACTCTTCAAGGCGCAGTGGAAAACGTGGATACACAGTAGAGGGCACTAGAAATCTGGAATGCACTACATGGACACTGTAATACGTATATGCACTACAAGGGACACTGGGAAGCCTGAAAACCAAACACTACATAGGGCACTGGAAATCTGGAACTGGAACACAGGGGCACACTATAGAAAGGGACATTGGAAAGCTTGCACACATTACCTGGGCACTGGCTGGAAAGTGTACTGGTTAAGGACTCTGACACAGGAGATATGGGTTCAAATCTCAGTTCTTCCTTTTCAGTAAGCCATTCAGTAAGGTGACACTGCTACTGCCTACTGAGTGTGCTCTAGTGGCTGCCTCGCAAGCGCTTTGAGTCTGATAGGAGAAAATATATACAAATATTGGAATTATTATTAATAATAATAATAAATACTGGGGACAAACTTGAAGTAGCGCTTGAAACATCAGACAGAGATGTACTGTACACATACCACCAGCCAATTCTCTAACACACAGACATGCTTTCTACAGAAGGTTTGTAAATACACACTGTACACATACAGGGCTTGATTCACAAAAGCGTGCTAACTGATAGCACGGCAGCTATCATGTGATCTGCCGCGTGAAGGTCTGCGCGTGTAAAGGATTACATTCCCGTGTAAATGGTTTGTGCGTGAACGCGCGCCTGATCGTGCGCAAACTTTTGTTTATCACGCGAACGTAATCCTTTACGCGCGCAGACCTTCACGCGCGGCAGATCACGTGATAGCTGCCGTGCATCAGTTATCACGCTTTTGTGAATCAAGCCCACTGTGCGTACACACACACACACACACACACACATCACACAGACACACACATACACACACACACACACACACACACACTGCAGACACGTCCCGCAGACACACACACACACACACACACACACACACACACACTGCAGACACATCCCGCAGACACACACACACACACACACACACACATACACACACACACTGCAGACACATCCCGCAGACACACACACACACACACACACACAGACACACACACACACACACACACACACACACACACTGCAGACACATCCCGCAGACACACACACACACACACACACACACACACACTGCAGACACATCCCGCAGACACACACACACACACACACTGCAGACACATCCCGCAGACACACACACAGACACACACACACACACACACACACACACTGCAGACACATCCCGCAGACACACAAACACACACACACACACACACACACAGACACACACACACACACACACACACACACACACACACACACACACACACACACACACACACACACACACACACACTGCAGACACATCCCGCACACACACACACACATCACACAGACACACACATCACACAGACACACACACACACACACACACACACACACACACACACACACACACACACACACTGTATTTGCATGCACACATAAAGACACACAGTGCCCTCTACTCCTCATTGCATAACTCACCTGTAGCCATGACACTTCAGTCTGTTCTCTTCTCTTCTTCTTCCAGTAGAGCCCACCCAACAAATATCCAGGGAGGAAACTCTGGAGGTGGTAGAGATATCTGCTCTACTGAACTGTTGAGTAGAGAGGCTATGACAGCATTTTGTGAAGGCAGAGAAGGTCACCTACATAGGTCAGCATGCAACAGCACAGTACTGTGCACTGCAGGCTGTCGGCAGTTTTTTTCTGAAAAAATACATTGAACTCAATTAATACAAAGAGTGGGCACTCTGTGCCTATTCCCTAAAACAGCCCTGATTGAGGATGGGGCGGAATTGGAAGTATTCTCACATGGGCGGAAAAGGGGGCCAAGTAGCCATCTAAAAAGCTTAGAAGAAAAGTATTGTTTTTGCAAGTGAGTATGCCTTTTAAACAGTATAAACTGTCTACCACAGTGCCTTAGCCACAATACTATACATATAAAATGCACATTCACTCTGTGATTCTTAATCTGATTTAGCTATTGCATTCCGACCAAATAAAGTATTGTACATTTATAACCAATGTTAAAATTTGGTATGTCTAGGCCAGCCTAGCTGCTCTGTGAAATGTATTTCTGTAAGACTCTATATAACTGAAGTTGAGCTGAATAAATGTAATTTTACTCAAACACTTTGTTCATCCAGGCAAAAAATGTTACCTATTGTGCAAGTAAGACAAGTACATGTATTGTTTTCAGAAACATGCTGGCAGCCTTTATGCTCAACGTTTATGAAAAATAGAAGCATCTTGAGAGCAAAAATACCCTGAATAACTTAGAAATCTGAGCTGACCAATACAACCCAGGCATTGTGTGGATTGTGCATTATTGTACGAGGTTTGACATTATGTTTGAAGGGTGTTTACTGAATGAGAATCTGAAAAAAATGTTAGTACAATATTCAACAAAGAAACTTGATGAATGCAGGTCAATTTTTCTTGGCCAACAATTAACTTTTTTATGAAGTCACTATTCAATCAGACAGTAAATTCAGGAGCACCATTTCACATATTGTGTTGCCCTGAAAAGGGTCTCACTGATTTAAGCTCCTATATTATATCTAAAGAAAACAAGGAATCTTCAACAAAACAGCATTTTATGTTTTGCAATAATTTTGTCTCTCTTACTTGGAAACTTGTTCAGTTTAAATGAGGTGAAGGAACCGGCAATCCATTAAAAGAGGCACTGTGACTTGTTCCAACAAGCATACGCTGTACCTTAGGCCACTCCCCCCTTGTCCTAAAGCCAAGTTGCACTCTTACTAGATACCCTAAAACACGGTGCCTCTAGGTATGTTTATTGTACACTACCCCACCTCTTGTTTCCCCTCTATTCCTTTAGATTGTAAGCTCCCAAGGCCAGGGCTCTCTCACCCTTTTGTGTTTTGGGAATCATTATACAATTTCATCATCATGTTACTTGTGTCACTGTCATTACCAATTCTGTATTTTGTCGCCAATTCTGTATTCTGTATATTGGTGTATTCCATTTACGTGTACTATTATGTACCCCATGTCTGTTTCTTACTTTGTACAGCAAAATGGAATATGTTTGCGCTTTATAAGTCAATAATAATAATATTACTCAGAAAATTACTCAGGATACCCATTTTCCTTGTTTCAGCATCAGACACACTTCCTATATGTGTATATTGCTGTATATTGAATGTAGCCCTGCCCTCCCAGTGATGTTTAGCCTGGGCTAATTACCTATTACCCCCCCCCCCCCCACACACACACACACACACACCTCTCTCACACACACACACCAGTCTGAAGGACCAGACATTTTATACTGGCGTTTACTGGCATTAGAACTCTCGGTAAACAAGTGTTTGGCAGAGATCACCTGTGATAAGTTTCAGAATGTAAATCAGGGTGAGGAAAGATTACAATGGGCAGACACTGGCTAAGTAATTATTGTATTAATATTGCAAACAAATAAAAAATGTATTCATAAATAAAATGTTATTCATTACGGTATTTACACTACAGTTTCTCTTTAACAGTGATGGGCCGCATATGCAAAATTTGGCATTGAAATTTGCAATTACACATTGTAATCGTAATGCAAAATTTCAGAGAAAATCATAATTCATTTCGTATGTAATAGTAGTATTTCAAATTTTGCATAATTTTCGTGAAATTTCACATACGTTTCTGCCGAATTTAGAGGTTAACTGCAAAGCCCCTACACATGCTATTGCTACCAAAATTGCTATGTTAAACAGAATAGTGGGTATACGTCACCAAAATAAATGTTCAAAAAGACTTTGTAGTTTTTGAGAAACTGGATTTTAAATATGCAAAGAAAAAGGTTTTTTTAACTCTCATTTTTCTAAGTTTAAAAACCATTTTTTACTTGCATTTTTAAAATCGAGTTTCTCAAAAACTACAAGGTCTTTTTGCAAAATTATTTTTTTGACTTGTACCCACGATCCTTAACATATGTAGCAATTTTGGTGTCAATAGTAGGTATAGAGGCTTTGCTATTCACTGCTAAAGTCGACAAGAAATTACGCGAATATTTGCGAAATTTTATGCGAAATTACAAATGACTACAAAAAATCAATTACATTTGCAAATTGTAATTACGTATAAGCGTATTTGCGAAAATGTACGCGAAATTTAGCGAAATACGTAATTTGTTTATTACGATCATCACTACTCTGCCTCTGACATGGGAGACCAGAGTTTGAATCTTGGCTCTGCCTGTTCAGTAAGCAAGTACCTATTCAGCAGGAGTCTCTCTAACACTGCTACTGCCTATAGAGCGCGTCCTAGTGGCTGCAGCTCTGGCGCTTTGAGTTCGCCAGGAGAAAAGCACTACATAAGTCTTTGTCTTTGTCTTTTGGTACGTACAGTTCTCTTTCAAAAACAGGTATTTCTAAAAATGTGTTCTTTTGTCCTTACAACAGTCTCCAGACAGTGCCAGAATAATCTTAATATCGCCCCCTTCACTCATATTCACCCCCCCCCACCCATTCCCCTCTCCCTAGCACAGAACATGCTGATCAGAGAGCCAATAGTGGGTTTGTATCTTACAACTATTTGATGATTATTATTGAAGATTAGTATGGGTCCTAGACTAATGAACAAACAGCTTAGTTAATTGACTCTCGTTATGCAGGCATTAGTTGTTTGTTTTCTTACAAAGGGTGTGCATCGGCTTTAAAACACCTATAGTAGCACTGCATTGGAAGATAAAAAAATAGATATTTTGTCTGAGGTCAAGCACTAACCTTTTAGTTTCACATCAACTAGCTTCAAAAATCCAAAAAGCAAATAGTTATGAGCTACAGTTACTGCAATGGAATTTGTTTTAAATAATGCATGTCCTTTATTAAGCAGTGGCCTTGGAATGGTGTATGTAGAGCTTGCAACAACAAATGGATCCCTTATTCAGGAAGTTCATCTGGGGCCATCTTTCGCTCACAGCATTGAGTCTTACTTGGTAATATAGTAGTAATCGTGATGGCTGTATTAGGATGTGCTAATAAGTGTATGTAATTTACTACTTACTTCATTTCTAGAAAAAGACAGCCTTATGACATAGAAATAGGTACTTTTGATTATGTTGATTACAGTTTTCACCTGTATTTATTAATAACAGGCTTCTCGGATTTACATGAAGCCGCCAATTTTTGTGGGCAAATTCAGGCTATAGTTTTACTATGCTAAAAAATATATATATATATATATATATTTTAGCTTGTTTAAAGGAAGTCTTAAGGTGTTGATCTGCTTTGTGAATGATTGTCGTTTGTTTTGATTATGTAATCTGAGCATAATAATGTTATTTGTCTGAAATCTGCAAGGAGATTAATCTGTTAGAAGCTGTGATTATCATAAAGTCATTCTAATCAAGAATGGGTTGTTAAGGCCCCTAGGGTTTTGTTTGGCTTGGAAGATTTTGGTGCCGGAGCAGGTTGACAGTTAAAGATGAACTTTGCTGAATATACCCTAATTAATAAATCTGCTTTTGACAGTAATAGTTTATAAAATATTTATCCAGTGTTTACCCATGGTAAAATATTTTCTTTCCTCGATTTACTTTCTTAAATGTATCACAGATGCCGGCAGGTACATCACTGTGGGATGTTTGTATGTTATTTGTTGTGAAATGACCAGGAACAATCCCTGGTCTCCCATAGTGGCTTGGGGCAGAAGACTGTGTGTAATCACTGAAAGGGTGGGGTGACATACCAATATAACAATATGAAGCATGTAGATATAGGAAGTGTTTCTGGTGCTGTAGAGGTGGGTATCCTAAATAATATAGTACATTCTACTATCATCATGGTCCCTCTTTAAAGCATACCTGAACTCGGAATTTCCTCTCTGCTCTAAAAGATAATAGCATAATAAGTTGAAAGAAAAAAATTATTTGTTACAGCTTACAGAACTCCTGTAATACATCTTCAGTGATGCAGTGATGTCTATGGCAGCAAAAATATCAGCGAATAGGGTAGGGTGGGGGGTGGTCTTCAGGGATAGGCATGGGGAGGGTTAAGGTTTCACCCAGGGGGTTTTAGGGTTAGGCAGCGCAAGTGAGGGTCCTTAGTTTAAAGCACCACCTGGGGCATCCTTAGTGTTAGGCACCGCATGGGGGGCTTTAGGATTAAGCAGCATCAAGGGGAATGGCTAGTGTTAAGCATTGAGTGGGAGAGCTTTGTGTGAGAATAGGATTAAGTTAGGACATAGTAAAATATCAGTAAAAATTAACAATATTTTACTATCAGAATGAAGTAGTAGACTATCTGTAATTCACTATTTCTGGCTCACTTTTTATTGGGCGCCTTTTTTACATGTATGTCTCTCAGTAATTATTTTGAGTGGTTTTGGAATATTGGAATTTGGAATATTGGACAAAGGTCACATTGTTAATGTTTTGTTGTGGACATGTAACTAGATACTGGTGCTTTTGACCGATGCATGATACTTTATTGAACATTACAATATTTTTGTAAAGCTCTAATCTGCTGGTCATAATCATGTGCTAAAGCAAAAAAGTGATCACAGCAAATCAGAGTTTTGCATGTGTACAGTCAGTGCTAGATTTAGTACTTATTAACATACATGGTGGTTATTAGTGCTTATTAGCATATATCGTATATACTTGTGTATAAGCCGACCCGGGTATAAGCCGAGGTGCACGCTTTTCCCTCAGAAACCGGGAAAAAGTGATTGACTCGGGTATAAGCCCTCCCCAGTATAGCCCCCTCTACAGTATCCAGTTGTGCCCTGAGTACAAGTCAACACCCCTCACCATACCTAGATGTGCCCCAAGGATGATACAGCTGTATCTCAAGATGCCACTAGATGGTGTCATAGACATGAGACACAGCAATTGCCACACACAGGAAAAATCTCTGATCAGTGACCACTTGCTTTAACACTCTGCTCCACAAACCAGGGGACACAGGTAGTCTTGAGCAGCGCACTCTGCACAACATGTTGCGGGGCATGGGGGGGGAGGCACAGACACAGCAGGGAGCCAGCTGGCAAGAGCAGGATCACTAGTGCACAATGCTTACGCTTCTCTGTCAGTAAAAAAACCTTCTCCACCATCCGTTCTGCTCCACTGGCCTACATACTGTATAAGCCGAGAGGGTAACTTTCCAGGAAAAAATTTTGTGCTGAAAAATTTGGCTGATATTGGAGTATATAAGGTATCTTTCAATTAAAAAATAAGCTTTTTTGTTGTTTTTAAGAAATGCTCACCCTAATCTTAGTTGATATGTGACAATCTGCTGCTGAATCTTACAGAGCAGTATGTTTTTCCTTCATCAATATGAATTACTCTGAAGTTCTTAAGTTTAAAATGCATTTTCTATAAAATGTTGAAGCAGCAGGTTGCAGGGTTATTTTCTTGTTGTTATGTTGCTTCTATACAGAAATTCATAAAACCGGCATATTAAGATAATATTAAACTGGCAGTGAGAACTTATGGCTAACACCATTACTTTTATTTTGCAGAGATAATCCATGCAGTAAAATTCTGATACGAACAGTGAGTGTTATTACAGAGTAAAATAGATCTACAATAAAGGTTATGGAACATGAAGATTAGTTATTTAGAACTAGCAGTGTACACAAACACATAGTAAATGCAGTGACCAAAACCACGCAAAATAGTCCTACTAAGTTTCCTGTGTTCCTCAGCTGCATGACAGATTTATTTTTCACTGTATGGTGGGCGTTTAGACATTGTGTAGGAAGAGAAGGCATATGGCAGAAGGTACTGTAAGTTGATTAAATACGAAAAAAAAGATGTGAGATTTAAATTGAATTTGCAGACCATGATTTATGATTCACTCCTAAATGATGCATTAATTTGATAGCTATATTATCCATATGTTTTATCTGTTTGATAAAAGCTCACAGTTAGAATAGATTTGTGTAGAACCCACATGTTAATGCTCATGTTAACAATGCTGAAAGCTGTAAATCATTGCTTCACATCTACCCACAGATTAGTGGCCTTGTCATTTAGATGTCATTGGTTTGATAATGTCATTGTATTGTGTAATATGTTGGCATGTCATAAATAAAAGATGGCATATAACTATTATAGACATGGGTAGGAATTATCTCTTTCCCTAAATGACAATATAGTCCCAACATTGTACACTGGAGCAAATCTGAACCTCACTTTCCTCTACATAAGACCATCTCTACCATTGTTTGTAGGTGCGTAGTGTCATCTCACTGTAAAGGACACTTGAACTGAGACTGATATGGAGGGTACCATATTTATTTCCTGATAAATAATACCAGTTGCCTGGCTATCATACTGAGCTGCAGTAGTGTCTGGTTCACAAACCTGAAACAAGCATGTGGCTAATCCAGCCAGATTTCAGTCAGAATCACCTGATCTGCATGTTTGTTCAGGGTTTATGACTTAAAGTATAAAGCTGCATACTCACATGATGATGCTGGAATATGGATCCCAGTGACGTTCCCCGCTGATGAGCATTCTTCGATCCATCCTCCTGCGGGCAGGTACAAGGGATGTCATGTGACGGCACATGATGGGCATGAACGTCAAGCAATCACGATACTTTGCACAAAGTAATTGGGGATCTTAAATATCTGATCCACCTTGATGGTCATTATAGCTGCACTTTGCCAAACATCATTCCCCTAATCGCGCCATTACCCACATCTTGAGATTGTGAAAGCGATCGTTGTAGAAATCAGGTAGTGGGTACGGACCTTTAGAGGCAGAGGATCATCAGGACAGCCTCTATATCCGTTTCGTTTGATGTTCAGGTGTCCTTTAATGTCCAGGACTGCAGAATCTATTTTCTCTGTGTCCATACGGTAGCACAACCATCTTGCTCTTAGGAAATTTTTAAAATATACTTACTTATGGTATCAGTTTTTCTGAGAGGTCTGATGGCAGATCTAGATGCTGGTTGGGTTCCTCTGCATCATCCACTTTCCTGGCAGAAGCTTGTTTGCACTAAAAAGGTACAGGAGGGTCAAATATGGACAGAAAAAGAGTGAAAAATTATTTTGAAAGGCATTTTAGCTATGCAAACTGTGTGTGGAAGCAAATGTTGTGGACAGAGGTTACTTGATAGCCCGGTGTTTCTCAAACCTGTCCTTGTGACTCCCACTCACAGTACATGTTATGCAGGCAACCTCACCTATGCACAGGTAAGGTAATTAGTGTCTCACCTACATGGAATTCACTTAACTGTTGCACTAATTACCCCACCTGTGCATAGGTGCAAATATGCACCATTGGGGAGTCACAAGGACAGGTTTGAGAAACACTGTAATAGACAAATGGCACATTTTTGGGAAATGTATCCTTTGTAAATGTTCTTGGATGTAGGTAAACATTTGAAGTGAGCACTTGTTTATGTAATTTTTCAGCCTTTTATTTTCCTTTTTCCTGACTTACTTTCAATTTGTTGCTGGCTTAAAAAAAGAGCATACTTTTATTTATAAAACAATTACCATTCTGTGTCAGCATTTAATGTTTTTTTTTTTTTTTTTTGTGCTATTTGAAATTCATCATTACAGGTTTTAAATGATTTGTAAATGATGGAATTCTGTTTCTATTTTCTATACTTTATACTTATACATTTACACACACAAACACACACACATATTTTATTATTTTTTTTATATATATTTATACTTATATTTTATACTGCTAACATTTTTTTTAAATTGCGACTGCAATTTGGAAGAATTTTAATATCATAGAGTTTATCCAGATAGGAAAAGGCTTTCCCAGTTTTGAACATGAAAACTCTAAAAGCATCAAAATAAGACTGGATGCCTATTTCTTTTTGCAAATAACTTTTCCTGCTCTGTCTCTATAATAAACAGTTTCTATCGCATTAAACCTAAAAATGTATAGCTCAAAAGATGAAGCAGAGGAAACCGGTCTATCTGTGTATGATAAACATCAGTAACACTAGCATAAAGTCAAAGTTGCACAATTTATGGCTTACCAATATGCCTTGTTTATGGCACTGACAGAGTATTGGTTTGATATATTATGCAATGAAACACTTGGAATCTATAAAGCTCATTTCACAGAGTCAAGAGAGATTTCTAAGTGAACAGGAAATATTCTGTTTTGCCCACTATAACACATTTAATCAAATTCAGAATCCCACTACCTCCCTTCTACTGTACAATATCTTTGCAATATAAAACAAGATAAATTTATTGAAACGCATAGCAGTGACTTTACAGCTCACCTCTCCCTCCCCTCGTTCAAACTTCCCAGCTCTGAATTCAACCCTTGTCAAGGTATCATCCTGTTGTCTGATAGAAAGTTTTCTGCCATTTGTTATAAGTTAGATCAGCTATAGGTCAGTGTACATGTATCCTCATTCGTATATATTTCAAGAATTTATCTGCTTGACATTAAACTCCAGGGTGCTTGTCATATCAACCCATTGTTTTGCTCTCAAGTGGAATGACATTTTGACTTTCAAACACACACTACACATTCTGAGAGCCCTTCATTTAGGTAATTTATGTCAAGTAACATCTGCGTTCTGTAGTTGAGGCTTATTTCATGGTATAGCTACGGTAGCTCAAGTGTCATATTTTTATTGAATTTACTTAATGATTCCTGCTGCTGTATCTGTCTATCTATATAGCTATCTCTCATCAGTCATCATTCAGCCACGGCCGGTCATGATCATGTTATTTCCTATGCCTATTACTACTTGAATATAAAGAGTTAACACCCTTAGAAAAATCTTTTTTAAGGAATGAAATCATCTGAGATAGAAAAAAGAGAGAGAGAGAGTTGAAGGCGAATGTTTAGCTCTTGTCATACTTAATTGTATATAGAAATGTTATGCTAAGTAGAGATGGCCCGAACGGTTCGACCGCGAACAGTTTCGCGCGAACTTCGGTGGTTCGCAGCGAACCGCGAACTATATGCGAGTTTGACCCACCCCCTATACTACATCATTAGGCTCAACTTTGACCCTCTACATCACAGTCAGCAGACACATGGTAGCCAATCGGGCTACACCCCCTCCTGGAGCCCCCCCCCCCCCTATAGAAGGCAGGCAGCGTCGGCCATTTCCCTCACTCGTGTGGCTGCAGTAATTAGAAAAGGGAGAGGAACCTGCTGTAGACATAGAGAAAGCTTAGTTAGGCTCTTGTTAGGCTTGTTAACTTGCTCCTTGCTGATACTTATTGCTAAAAAGCACCCCTCAACAGCTCTTTTGAGAGCCAATGTTGTTCTTGTGATTTTTTTGTTTGTGTGTGTGTCTCCCACTGTCACTTGCATATACAGCTCTGTCAGTCAGTCGCAGCTGGCCCTTGGCCCCTTGCTAATTCCTACTGTGCCACTGCCAGGCCCAGCACACTCAGTGCCTACCTTTCACTGCACGTGTGTGACAGGCAGCTGCACATTTATAATACCAATCACTGCATAACTGTTCATGTTTACTGCACCTGTGTGACAGAAGCACACAGTGTTATATACCAGTCACTGCACCTGTTCACGGTACCTGTGTGTGTGACAGCTGCACATTTGTAATACCAATCACTGCATACCTGTTCATTTTTACTGCACCTGCGTGACAGAAGCACGCAGTGTTATATACCAGTCACTGCACTTGTTCACGGTACCTGTGTGAATGTGACAGCTGCACATTTTATTGATACCAGTCACTGCATACCTGTTCAGTGCACCTACGTGACCGCACGCAGTGTTATATTATATACCAGTCACTGCATACCTGTTCACGGTACCTGTGTGTGTGACAGCTGCACATTTGTAATACCAGTCACTGCATACCTTTTCACTGCACCTGTGTGACTGCACTCAGTGTTATATATCAGTCACTGCATAACTGTTAACTGCACCTGTGTAACCGCACATTGTTTCACTAGCAGTCACTGCAACCTGTTCACTGCACCTGTGTAACCACACATTATTGTACCAACAGTCACTACAACCTTTTTACTGCACCTGTGTAACCACACATTGTATTAATCAAATCAGTGCATACCTTTCACTTCATCCCCCCAATATGGACAAAACAAGAAGCAGAGCCAGAGACAGGCCACCTGACAGGTCTGTTTGAGGTTGCGCTGTCGTGATTTCGTGCCGCCCTCAACCAAAGTACAGTGTTCAGAAGAAGGCACGTGTCATCAACCCCCAATATTGTCAGGACATAGTTAACTATTTTACACAGAACTCCTCATCTTCTTCAGCTTCCGCACGGTCGTTGCTTCATTGTGGACACTGGACAGCCCAAATTCGATCAGCTGGACACTCAGTCACTGTTGTTCTGTCATTCAGCTACCCCAGCCTGACCATATGGGCTGGAAAACAGCTATCGCCTGCACTCTCGCATGGTGCGCACCAGTCCAGCACAGCCGTCACTACACAAACAGCTGTTTGGGGGTGCTTTACACAGTGAGTTTACTCTGTCAGCGTGAAGCAGTACACTAATTACACTACCTGATTGATATATACACATGTAAGATGTTTTAAAGCACTTTAGGCCTCCAATTTAGCAATAAAATGTGATTTCTGCCCTTAAAACTTGCTGTGCGTAAAATCTGGATTTTTCCCCGGGACTTTTGGCGTGTATCCCACTCCGCCATGCCCCCCTCCAGTTGTTAGACCCCTTGAAACATCTTTTCCATCACATTTGTGGCCAGCATAAATGTTTGTAATTTTCAAAGTTCGCCTCCCCATTGAAGTCTATTAGCGGTTCAAAAGTTCACGCGAACCCGAACTTTTGCGGAAGTTCACGTTCGTGGTTCGCTAACCTAAAATCGGAGGTTTGAGCCATCTCTAAAACTAAGTGCCATTACCACAGTGATTGCTGTTACTGCACTTCAATTCCTCACACCCTTGAGGGTGTGGGGTTTACTTAAATATGTGTACAGTGGCAGCAGGAGTGTAACGATACCTCCCGGGACTACCGCAATGGCATGGGGAGCTACTCCTCCTCCCACACACCTTGCTGAGTATAAGTGCAGTGTCGCTATTTTTGGTAAAAATATTTATCTGATCCCGCTATGTCATGTTTTTTCTTCCTCCTAGCAGGCACTCACTGTGTGCTGCATACACCACTCCTGATACATGTCATGTGATCTTGAGCCATGCATGCAGCAGGGAAGCAGGGAATGAGTGCCTGCTGGGAGGATGAAAGGACACAACACATCAGGATCAGGCTGAGGGGGGGGGGGGGGGTTGTTGTAACCACTACTCATGGGAAAGAGCGGAAAGCAGCATCTGCAGGGAGCCCTAGGATAATTTTGTTTTCTGCGGGGTCTGGGCATTTGCTTTTATGCCCTTTGCTTGGCAGTCTGAGTTTTTAAGAATTGGAAATACAGAGGCGCCAGTAGGATAAAAATGGTACCAATTAAAAACCATAAAATTGTGGGTGGCAATGGTGGAATTGCCCACCCTACAAACAACACGAGACCACTTCGTGTGGTGAAACAAATTTAATCAATTTAGTGCTCCTAATAACAAAAACAGTTTGCAACGCGTTTCACGGGACCCAAGCCCGCTTCCTCAGGCAAAAGCAATTACAAGCAGGAGCAACCAGCAGTAGTCTGTACTGACTTGGCACCTCTGTGTGATTGATTAAATTAATGACTAAATTGATTAAATTTGTTTCACCACACGAAGTGGTCTCGTGTTGTTTGTAGGGTGGGCAATTCCACCATTGCCACCCACAATTTTATGGTTTTTAATTGGTACCATTTTTATCCTACTGGCGCCTCTGTATTTCCAATTACATGATTATCCACCTGGTGGATGGGTGTGGACACCCCTCTTTTTTCAGCACAGAGAGCGACTTTTTAACCTGAGCGGGGACAGGTCTAATCTCCCCGTCTGCGATACGAGTGGTTGCCTATCTCGGCAACCCACACTTGTGAGTATAAATCTTTATTACTTCTACATATAACCACTGATTTACAATAATACACTATCGGGGGCTCTCGATTGTTTTTCATTTTTCTCATTACATGAGTTTTTAAGAGCTCATACTAATATGTGTCAAAAAAGGAGGTCTCATGCTCATAAGTAAATACTCTGGAATAAGTTTTCTTGGATCATTACTCACTTTGTGTTAGACACATTAATTAAAAAAAAATAATTTCAGGTAGGCTCCCCATGTTTCTTACACTGCAAAGATATTTAACCACTTGCCGACCGCGCACTCATAACGCGCGTCGGCAAAGTGGTAGCTGCAGGACCAGCGACGCATAACTGCGTCACTGGCTGCAGGCTAATTAATCAGGAAGCTGCTTCCTGTCAATTCACGGCGGGGGGCTCCGTGAATAGCCTGCGGGCCGCCGATCGTGACTCGCAGGCTAAATGTAAACACAAGCGGAAATAATCCGCTTTGTTTACATTTGTACAACGCTGCTAACAGTAGCAGCGTTGTACCAGATCAGTGATCCCCGGCCAATCAGCAGCCGGGGATCGCTGTCACATGACAGGCAGGAGCCTGTTAGAGGCTGCACAGGACAGATCCGTTCCTGTGCAGCCTCTGATCTCCGGGAAAGGGAGGGAGGAGAGGGAGAGGGGAAATCTTGCGGTGGAGGGGGCTTTGAGGTGCCCCCCCCCCCGCCAGCCACACGCAGGCAGGAGCAATCAGATCCCCCTAGCACATCATCCCCCTAGTGGGGAAAAAAGGGGGGCGATCTGGTCGCTCTGCCTGTTGTTTGATCTGTGCTGGGGGCTACAGAGCCCACCCAGCACAGATCTTCTAAAACAGTGCTGATCCTTAAGGGAGGGTAAAGGCTGGGTCCTCAAGTGGTTAATTGAGCAGGCCCATGACTTCCTACCAGGTTCAGATTTGCATAACAACAATGAGCCAGCCTGTGTTGAGCATGATCGTTTGATGTGGGGCGACGAACTCACTACACTGCCCCTACCTGCCAGAATTGTTGTGACGTACCTGTAACGGCGGCGCGAGAGGTGGAAGTATCATACGTAGCCAGCCCGATAGCTATACAAGCACCTGAAGCATTCTGAGTCGTGAGTTTTGGAGGCGCTGTCCTCACTACCCCACCTCCCCACATTCTGATACAGGACCTGTTTGTGCTAAGCACTACTGGAGTACTCAAGGGATTGAAAAGTTGGTTACAGAAAGTGGTTGAAAAGTGTGACATCTGCGTTTATTGCTGGTCGCAATCACCATCAGTAGAGACTTGGTAATCCACACTGCTGAAGTTGATGCTTAGCCACATCAGGAGGAGGTTGAATGTGTTTGTTACAGGCCTGTGGTGTACGCCGGTGGTGGGCCCTATTATAGCAGCAGCTCTTGGGTTAATTTTGTGTAATTTCAGATTCGCTTAAGTAATATATTTATTAAACAAGTCTGTCCTCTGGTCAAAAAGCAAGTCAAACAGTAAGACCAAAATAAATAATAACTATATATATATATATATATATATATATATATATATATATATATATATATGAGACACTGTGCCACAACATTCATAACTTCAATGTTTGCTACACATTTAGCGTTGGAATAATGAAAGACAATGTAGAAATCCTTAACACATATTTTCCATCAATGTCTATGATTTAGTTCATCCCTTTCTGACCCCAGGCCCTGGCAAGGGAGAATGAAGCCTTGGCATGGCAGTAAGCTGAAACATATTTGCCAGTACAAAGTTTGCCATCTGGTGGGATTATGGACGGGGATTAATTACCTCCTTACACAGGTTTAGTGTTTTTGTGCAGAGGAAAGTCATGTTTAAATTTATGGTTTGAGTTAGTTTTTATGTAGTAGTACTGTTTAGATACAAAGAACAAGGCCATCAACCAGCGTGGCACAACATTCAAATATTGTTCTTAAAGTTAATGTGAAGTGAGAGGAATATAGATGCTTTTATCAATATGCCCTTTAAATAAAAATGTCAGTTGCCGGGATCTTTTCGCCTCATTAGGTCCTAGTCACAGACATGAGACAAGCTTGCAGCAGGCAGTGGAGTCACAGTAAAGGAAGGACACATGACTTCCATACCTGTTTAGAAACAGTAGTTCAATAAAGTCTTAAGGAGACTTTGTAACAACATTTTCAGCCTCATTTCTTCTATCCTATAAGTTCCTATACCTGTTCTAATGTGGTCTGTCTTACTGTAGCCTTTCCTAGCTGCACAGTGGCTGTATTAACTCTGTTAAATAATCTAATCTTCTTTCCTTTGTCGGGCTCAGGCACTCAGGCAGGAATGTGCTGCTCTGCTTGTGATAGGCAGAAGCTATACACACCCTCTCCAAGCCCCTTCCAGGCACTGTATGAGTCACAGACTGAGCTTCTCTCAGCCTATCACATGCTGGTTAGAAGCCATGTATTTTGTTTGTAAACACTGCCTAAAACTGGCAGTTAAAAGCCAGGATTGCAGCAGGGAGTGGCAGAAGCAGCACAGAGGGGCCCAGGAAAACAAAATGAATAGAATGGTATGCTTTTTATTGTAAGAATTTTAGAGTACAGATTCTCTTTAAGTGAAAACTCCAAGATTGGTAAAATAAAAGTACCTGCCTAGATAAAGCATATCCAGTGGGGATTTCAAAAGAGATGCAATACGTCTAGACTGGATTTATGTGGTAAAAGATTGTAGACCTAGTCTGGGTCGTATTGGAATATAGTGGTGGTTTTTGCAATGTTAGTAAATTAGTAGCTGTGGGATTGCAGTAAGAAATGTTAATAAAAAGTAAGAGTCACTAATTCGAGTGTCTGTAAAGCCCCAAATTACACGATTACCCACATTTTAAGCCTTGAAAACAGACATTGGTACTGCTGCAAATGCGCCATCCAAATTAGCAGGTGCCATTATTCAATAACTTGCGAAAAAATACCTCCTCAATACTTGAAAGCTAAAAAAGCAGACTTATTTTGAGTATTTTCTTGTTTCCTGGGGGCTTAAAAAGTGAGTAATATTTTTGCTTCCAAAACTTTTATGTCATGGAAGTTGCTGTACATTTTGCTAATCAACTTGCTGTAATATGATGTCTACCAATTCTGTATTATGTACAAATGTTTGCATGTTCGTTTATAGAATGTCTACATTTTTATGTACCTATGTTGGTTCCTTACTCTTACGTCTTACATTTTACATTGTATGTTTTATAAATTAATAATTATAATATTAACCGATTGCTGGAAGGAAGAACAAAAGGATTTTTGTTGTAAAAACTCAGAAAAAGTTAATTGGATGTGGCCCTTACCTGTTTAATGAATGCATTAATAGGGTTGACTCATCAAACATCAGTGATATAACATGCGCACACACAGGGCCAGCTCTCTCATGAAGCAAGGTGAAACATTTGTATCAGGTGCAGAAATTACAGGGACAGCATGCTTGTACTGTGTAATTACACTAACAGCATGCAGCCAGAGTAGGAGGAGAAGCAGGAGAAAAGCAAGAAGAGGTCATCATTGGGGAAAAGCAGCTTGTTGTGCTCTGTGAGGAGTCTGACAGTGAGTAAGGAGGGGGAGGCAGGAGAGCAGCAGTGTTACATTTGACTTGCACAGCAGAAGGGAGGAGGTGGCACTGCTGTCCTGACTAAGGAGGAATGAAGGCTGAGGGTGAGTAGTTTGCGTGTCAGACTCGTAGCCAGCCAGTGTGCTTTTGTGTTGAGCTTCAGCATGTCATGTGAGAACATTAAATGAAGCAGAGTAAATTGCTGGGTGCTGTGAGATCATTCCAAATCGGGGTGGGGGGGACTATTTATGAAGGGGCAATAGGCTTATTGCCAGAAAATGCTGATAATGCAGCGCAAGTATACATTTTTTACTTATTTGCATGTTTATGAAAGTCCTAATAACATTTTTAGTAGTGATTAACACCTCTGAAAATACATTTTTTTAGCAACACCTCTGCTGAGTGCTGACTGCCACATATATAAAGAGGCAAAAAACCTGTTAGCTACTTTATAAGCGTTGCTGTGTTTGACACTTTCATTTTGGGAAATAATGTAGCTGGGAGCAGTGTTTTTTTGTTTCAAACACAATATTGAACACTTTTTTCAACAAAAGTCAATGACTTGTCTCCAAGACACTCACCGTATGAATCTTTCAATTAAGGTTTTGCTAAACTTAAAGCATACCAAAAACTGAGCAAAATAATTTAAAATAAACACAAGATCTCCTTGCAAATGAATGTTTCATACTTACCTCACCGTCAGTTCCTCTCAGAAGCTCACCATTTTCTTCTAACAATGAATCCAAACTGTACGCGGGAGAGGAGAAAGAGATTGATGAGCAGACTATATGGGAGGTACTGTAAGTATGACGTGTGTATGTTTATTTTGATTTTGATTTTTCAGTTCAGGTTTGCTTTAAGGTATATACATACATCCAATTTTGATTGGCCAATCACTGACCAATTTTACCACCTGTATGTAGTATGAGGGCCAAGAGACTTGTAATACCATGAACAGATTGTGTAGGTAACCTATCATACTACATAGAAGGGGTACACTTGTCCAATCAAAATTGGATGTCTGTACCAGGCTTTAGAAGCTTTGCACTAAATTAAATATTCCCCTCCTTTAATATTGTTCAGTATCGTCATGGAGGACAGTCTAATCTGAAAATATAGTCCTGCTCTTTGCTCACAATGTCAGTCCCATTTTACTGTGTATCATGATATGCATCACACTGCACTTCAAAACAATCACATTTACAACGGGAGAAATATCTTACAAGGTGTGAAACACTATCAGTATTTCATCCCTTTGTGCTAGACTTAGTAAGAAGTTCTAGTTACACGTGTATGCTAGGAAGGGAACAGAAGTTGAACGTTTTTAATGTTGTACACAGTAAAAGGCATGTGTTGTATTATTACCATGATGTTTGTTTGTTTTTATTAAGCATTTTAAGAGGTAGCCAGCAACTTGAGTCTATGCAATGTTCTTTGTTGTCACCATTAATTAAACTAGTCATTATTTATCTGTACAAAGAGTCAATATGATATGTTATTATGCAGATGCAAATGGCTGCTCACATTTTTCCATCTGCCATATCATGGAGTTAATACAATCATAAAATCTTGTTTTCCATGATGCTTATTGATTGTGAATATATTTATGTAATACATTACCAAGTGGCTATTAACCAGTGCTTATTCTATCTTACTAGTTTCTCTCATCACAGAATTGTGTAAGATTCTAGAAATCTTCATTATTAAGCAGGGTTTTAAAATCTCGTTCATTAGAAATTCGTTAAAAGTCACGTTCAATCACCTCACTTTGCAGACATGGGGGAATGGTGGCAGTTTGTAGAAACAGAGAAATACAGGAATATACTGGGGGCAGGGGCATAGCAATAGTCATAGCAGCTGCTAAGGGGCCCTGGAGAAGAGGAGGCCCAGATGGTACTTGATGTGTTCTCTATTAACTTTCCTTTGTTCCTCTCCCCTCTGACTTTGTCTCAGTGCCCATGGACTATACACAGTGTACATTACATGGAAACATAAATTGCCCAGTGAACTCATATCCATAGGGAAGGAGCAGGTGGCATTGCTCAAGAGTGCCTAGATCTAAATATTCCCATTTTGCTATGGGGCCCTATAGTCTCTAGCTACGCCTTTGATTGGGGGGTAATGGATTGACATAGGGGCATGGGGTATAAGTGGGGGACTGAGAATGAGTGGTATATGGGCTGGCTTAATAATTCCTGAGCCTCTTGTAGCCTTTCTAGTATGGAGATAAAAAATTTTTTCCCTTTACCCGTTCCTTTCTTTTTTCCCCCTTTTTTTCCCTCTCTCTCTCTCTTTTTCTTAAAATTTCTCATTATTCTATATGAAAGTGGAGCTGTTTAGAACGAAATAAGATATGAAAGCAAGTTTTAGGTGGGGGGGGGGGGGGAGGCTTGGGGGGGATAATGCAGCATCTGCAGTGCTGAGTCTAAAATAAGGTCAGCTCTCTATCAAAAGATGGAGATTGCTGAGGTCAAGATGATTTA
Source organism: Hyperolius riggenbachi (assembly GCF_040937935.1). Taxonomy (NCBI): domain Eukaryota; kingdom Metazoa; phylum Chordata; class Amphibia; order Anura; family Hyperoliidae; genus Hyperolius; species Hyperolius riggenbachi. The sequence continues at coordinate 216,636,692 of NC_090649.1, read as the reverse complement.
CCTTGCGAAAACAGGGAATTGTATACTGTTTATCCCTTAATGCACTGATGGCTGGGGTGGGATGTGGTACGGTGGTGTTCTGGTGTTAGGAAAAAAGAGAATTTTGTTTTGAAATAACATGAATTTATGGATTGTGAGATTTCTCTTTTTGTCTTTTAATTTTTGAATATTGTAAAATAATAAAGACTATTAAAGAGGAACTGTCAGCCATACTATCTCAGAAAAAAACCCCATATATAAGTAGATAAATACTTGCTCTACTTACATAACAGAGCATTTGTCCACATTTTGATTTTTGTATGGTTAAAAAAGAGAAAATCCTTCTTGGGATTCTCCATCTTAACTGTGTCTATCTTGAAGCCAATTCTCATATCATTTTCTCCCTTACTCTCCTCTGCTTGATTGTGTATACATTGCCCGCCCTCTTCTCAGATTTGCAATAAAAAGTGCATTGTCACAGCATGAGAAATATTGGCCAATCGGAGAGGAACAGAGGTGTGGCAGGGGAAAACGGGGGAAAGAGGCTTCAGCCAATCAGGCTGCATTAGTTAAGAGTGAGAGGAAAGTAAAGAAGCAAAAAAGACAACCCATCATGCCCTGCAACTTCCTTTGTGCGGCAATATACCAAACAAGAGTCAGGTAAACTGGGGAATGATCATTTGTCAACAAGAGAAGTAATAGTGATATTTAACTTTTGGGTTGCCTGGTTGGTATCCTTATTACTTGTTCACCAGATAAAAATAAAGAATTGATTTTTTAATTTTATGCCCGACAGTTACACTTTAAAAAGAATCGTGCTCAATTTGCAACGTTCCAAAAATGCAATCACCACAAATGTAATATTATTTCAATGACATTTCATTCTTTTTTTGCATTCACATTCACATTTTTATTAGTGATTGTTCTGTTTTTTTTAAATTTAGACAGGAGATCTGCTTTTTTTATGAGCAATGTGAGATTTGTGTTTGAATGCAAGTTAATGGAAAAGCAGAAAATGTGCATACAAATTTGCGCTTTGCACGAGAATGTGCATGCAATGTTGATGTCAGTAAACTTATTTTCATATACTGTAAATTAATTTCATTGGTTTTCACAGAAAAATTGAAATCCTGCATACAAAGACATCTGAAAATCAGAAACATGCGCACAAACTTTTGTACAAAAAAGAGAAGTGTCTGTGTGTATTAGTGAGTGCTGCTAGGAGAGGTGTGTGTGTGCATATCTGTGAGTGCTGCTAGGAGAACTGTGTGTTTGTGTCTGCCAGTGTGTGCTGATAGTGGGGGTCTCCGCACAATAAATAGCACAAGTGCCGCTTCTTGCCAGGCACAGGGACTCTCACAGATAGAGCCATTGCTTTTCTGCAGAGGCTCTCTCATTGGCTACATCCGGTGCACTTAGGTCCAGGAGCGGTAGAGGAGCAAGGGATTTTCCACATTTGTGCACTGGGGGAAGGTGGAAACTAGGAAGAGGGGGCTCATTCAATTTTTGAAGGGGGACCGCAATGTTTGTAGTTACGCCCTTGGCTCCACAGCAGATGTCTGACCACATCTGTACAACAATCATTCCTAAACTGTCACCTAAAATAGTCACAGTTGTTTTAAGCAACAGAAGTGTAAAGTGTGTACATAGTTTAAGTGGGCATCAGAACTGTCAGTCAACCTTTTGAGACTTGCCTATGCTTATATGCTATACAGCGCATCCCTGTTGTCTAGGTGGGCAGAGCTGCTGGCTTATCATAGCATCCATACGCACAAACAGAATTCCCTATGATAATATCTCTTTGTGACATCTTAGGAATAAATATTTAACTAGGAAGCCTGGGGTCTCCTTGCTGACAAGTGCATAGTACTCATATAGCACTGCTCAGCTGGAAACCTATACATAGTTATTTTACGCAGCTTTTGTCTAATTGAGGATTAGATGAACCTAGTGACATGATGTTAAGGAAAATATCACTCTTCTGCTAGGTTCCTTAGCATGGACTAGTGGAAAGACGGTGTCTGTCTTTGTATTCATCCTGGAGAAAAAAAAAAGTGCAAACTATCATTTTGCATTTTCTAGTAGAAGCAAAATCTGACTTGCATTGCTAAGCCATTTTTGCCTTGAGGTGTTAGAATTTAGTACATGTTTCATTACATAACACCTAATACAAAAGACATGCTGCACACTGGCATTTTATTTTTAGAATGTAACCTTACTTTCAATAGCCCGAGGCTCATAATACCTACCAGCAAGGGGTTTCATGGTAATTGACAAAGTTAATAAGTAATTTGTTTTTCATGGCAATATTAAATATGACTAGACAACAAGCTAAAATGACTAAAAGAAATAATTTAATGAATTAGCATCTGCATGACTGAGAAGTAGAGATCCAGAAAGGTGACTCACTGGTGGTTACTTATGGATTAGAACAAACAAAGGCACAGTACGCACTCTGCACAAAGGGGATTATGTATAAAAGTCAGTCTTAATATACATGTCGCCACAAGTGGACACTTGCAGGAAAGTTGCGCTAATTGGGCAGACAGCGCATGTCTTAAAGGGAAATTACGTTTTCTTTACAAAAAATGCTGCCAACATAGATTGGTGCTGCATTAGTCTATTCACTGTTTAATGTAAGTAAAATAGCTAGCCAGCTCAGATTTTCCCAAACTGACAGTGACCTCAAATTGCTCTTCTTTGAAACTTCCATAGCAGTGCAGTAGTAATTAGTTTTACAGAGCAGGTGGCATTGAGTGAGTGGCAGAGGCATGAGTGGCAGAAGGTTTTATGCTTGTCTACCAGTTCATGATAACTCTGTGGGATGTTTTATATTTTTCGGCACATACAATGTTCAAACTATAAAAACTGCCCTAGGTTTAGAGGGCTCAAACTAGGAAAAAAAAATTAAACCTGGTGCATCCATGGTGGAGGAACTTCTTGTAGATGTCTTGTGTCCTCCTACCTCATGTGTCCTTCTGTGTCCCCATGTGTCCCCTTCCTTCTGCCTGTGTCCCCTTCTGTCCCCTGTTTGTCCTCCTCTGCCCCATGTGTCGTCCTCTGCCACCGGTTTGTTCCTATCTGCCCCTGTGTGTTCTCCTTTGCCCCAGTTTGTCCTCTCCTGCCCCCGTTTGCCCTCCTCTGGTCCCTGTGTGTTCTTCTCTGCCCCTTTTGTCGTCTTTTACCCCCCGTTTGTCCTCCTCTGTCCCCCGTGTATAGCTATCAGCAGCGAAAGCATGGCTCACCTCATCAAGCAGGGAACAGAGACCTCTCCTCTCTCTCACGGCTCCCCTAATGCTGGATTCTGCTGATTGTGTCATCAGCAGAAGCCAACACTGGTTGCACAGGTAGTTGGGGACTCCCTGTATTTGTCATATAAGATGCAGGTCTTGTCTTATATGACAAAAAATATGGTACATGTTTATATGAATAAAAAGAATGAAGTAATTAAGTTTAAATAATGTTGTCCATCGATCCTTGTGAAATATAGATGACTGAAAATGATTTTTTTTCAAAAAATCCCCCTCCCCCTTAAAACAATCCTGTGTTGGATTACTGTACACATAACTGGTGATAAGGCTGCATCTTTTGCTGCCTTTTCATCTAAGCAGCGCTGACTGAAGTTAATAATTGGGCTCATGTAGCAACACCTCCTCCTGGGTCAATGAAAAAAGGGCACCAGGGTCATTTGGGTTTTGAGTGAAGTGGCTATTGCTTTACCAAACATTTCTCTTACGCTAACCCTCCCTATATCTACTCCTAACACTAACCTGCCGCTATCTAAGCCTAATATGCTAACCTACCACAATCGAAGCCTACATCTGCTAACCTACCACTATCTAAGCCTAACACTAATCCCCCTTACCTACTCCCAATGCTAATCTAACACTATCTAAGCCTAAAAACCCATTAACCCGCCTGACCTTAAAAATTGTAATACATTGGTCTGTGAGGAATGCTGGGGCCAGGCAGGCACCAGTCAATTGGGTGGAGGATGATTCAAGTAGTCAGTTTTCAGTCAGGAAAAGCCCCATTAGTTATTGACCATAGGAAGTATTGCTGAGGTTATAAGGCTACATGTGCAGCTCTACCAACTGTCCATAGTAAGGCAATCCACTACATATTCAAACCCTCTCTTGCACAAGCACACACTTACACCTAGCATTTAGATGCATAAATAGTGAGCATTGTGTTGAGGAGATGGGCATGCCACACACAACCAGGACGTCTTGGGATATGTGGAAGTTTGTGGAACAAAATCAGACACAAGGTTTACAGTCTACTGTGTTTTGACAATTTTAGTTCAAAATGCAAAAAGTGAAAAAGCTTTAAAAACAATAAGTAAAATTAGTCTATTTACTGCCATGCTACAATATAAAATTCTTACACTTG